>NW_028301565.1:11425000-11687500 GCF_042242905.1 Orbicella faveolata
CCTCTCTTTCTTTTCCACATCATCTTGATGGGATGACAGCAATTTATCCCACTTTTCACTCTCAGCTTTCAACCTAGTAAAGTAAGACATGGTCCACAGTTTGGAACTACAGTAGTTGAGAATGTATTAAAGGTAAAGTGAAGGGTAAAGAGCCATAGAAAACAAGCCGAAGTAAAAGCTGTAGTTGAATAATAGACAAATGAAATCTTGTGAAAGTGACAAGATCTTTGCTTTCAGGATCTAATATTTACATACAGGAAGTTTGACTGGCCTTTAAGTTTTAGTCAGTCCGTGTCTCAGTGAGTAGAAAACCATCTGCACATTTACTGCAAAGCACTTCAGTGTGTAAACTGATGATGAAACATGTAGGTGTACCTTTCAGTAACAGCCAGACGTGATGCTGCTTTCACTTCCAGTTCCTCATTCCTAGGGTTAGGTATTTGCCTGTGTGTTTAAAGAATTGGCATTAAAACATGTCTGAGGATGTTTGCTGGTAAAGGAACTAAAAGAGCTATGCCATGATATATTGGAATCATTTCCTCTGATTTACAAAATTAGTCAAAACGTTTTCAATTAAAGAAACTACACCAAAAAGGTAAGCACAAACCAAAACTGCACAAGGATGTTTAAAACTGACAAACATTGCACTGTCCATGATGGGGCTGTTTAAACTCAAAATATCTCGGGCAGTGAGGTTCTACTATTACATCCTCTTTTCCTTAGATTTAATAAGGGAATCCTTGTTTACAATATTTGCTTCATTAGCATAAGCAATTCAGTTTCTGATGGAACTAGAAATAAAACAGTTCTGAATATTGAAAGGTCATAGTACAATTAACTCTGCCAATGCATTTGAGTGTGATGTATTGAATACTTTTTGTGCAACACGGGTTTAAAAACTCAAAATTTTACAAAGACTGTATGAGCTCTTTAGCGCTTTTGCCACCCAGAAATTTTGCAGTTCTTGAAAGACAATATTTCCTTGAATATTACACCCAAAGAGCTAAAAATTTCACCATGTATTAAGTTTCACTAGCTCTTTAGCTGCCTGGAGTCAATTCATATCTAACATGTTTCCTTCTGTACGCAAAGCCGTAGGCAAATGAGCAAAAATGAACAACAATGTAGTCAGCATGAATCCCCCTACAAGGTTATTACAAAAAGACTAGTTGTCACACAATGTAAACTCAGTCACCACACCTTATCTGTGGACTGCAGTAAACCATCATTATCTCTTTTCTTTCTTTGAGTATAAAGTAAACTAATGGGTCTCTCTACATTTAAGGAAGTTGATTAAGCTAAGGGTCTGCACTTTGTACAGATTTTTACCTGGTTTAAACTAACATATAATATTTCTGGAAAAAATCGACATCTTTGTTCAGGATTACTGACATTAAATAATTTTATCTCTTTCCATAATTCAATGCCCACCCAAGATCAAATTAAAACCGCGCAGGTATTGTTGGTAGTACAGCGCTTTTGCATCTTTACTGCTCATTAGTGCGCTCTCATTTTTGTTTTTGCTCTCAGTTATGGGCCCCTCAGTCAATTATCAGCAATTTATTACTTGTAGAGAACATACAAAGGAGAGCTACTTGTTTTATATTAAGAAATAGTAACCTATTTTATAAGGTTCGTCTAATCAAGCTTAAGTTATTACCGCTTAATTACTGGTTAGAATATCTTGACTTAGTTTTCTTTTTTAAGTGCCTTCATGGGCATATAGATTTCACTCGTGAATGTAGTTATTATTTTTCTTTTCTAAAGGGCAACACGTGCTGTGCTTCATCAGGGCTGCATTTAAAGACTAACGCTTGTCGTACGTCTTCCTTCCAAGACTTTTACTTCAACAGAATAACTTTGATATGGAACAGTTTACCTGAAAATATCAAGGATTCAGACACTATAAGCTCTTTTAAAAGTAAACTTAAGTCATTTTATTTTACTAGACTTTTAAATGTTTTTGATGGTGACAATTTTTGTTCTTTTAAATTAATTTGTCCTAAGTGTCACCGTGTTAATATTTTCTTTGTCTGTACTTGTTACGTTGATTAGTATATTTTAGATTGTATTTGTGTTATTTAGATTATTTGATTTGTAGTTTAGTCGGGTCAGGGAAGGGTTTTTTTGGGATATTTTTAGGGGGTTGGGTGTGGGTGTATTAACCAAGTAGGGGACTTATGTCCTATTGTTAAGCACCTGTACTTGTGCGAATCCATAAATAGATCCCCTTGGGAAATTTAGTGGCCTATACCATACTAAGTTACATGATCTTTTTTTTCAATAAGGGACTCAGGAAGGCTTGACTGAAGTAATATATAGATTTAGGCCAGCCTAAAAGCATAGCTCCTGGGCCGGGTTGTTCAGAACCAAATTAAGCTAACCCAGGAAAAGGTAGAATTTTGATTTGAGTTTTGTAACTTTGCATTGAGGTTTTCTGTATATTGTTTGGCCTTCTGTTTTGAGTTATAATAATCACTATAAGCACAAAACAAAGCAGCAAAAAACATTTCTATAAAAGAAACAGTTATAATTCAGTTAACTTTTAATCCTGGGTTAGCGTTAACCGGCTTCCAAACAATCCTGCCCTGTTTTCAACAAGTTAACCTCAGATGAGCCTGTGATCCAATCAAAAACCAGCACTTGGTCAGTGGTCAACTTCAAAAAAAACATGCGACCTCAATGAGCTATAAACTTGAGCCTGCGATATGGTCACATGATACTGGTCAACGGATACCTTGTTTTGACAGGTGTCAATTGATCATAACATGGATGTCCAATCTCAAAGAAGTACATGGTAAACCAAGGCTGCATGTCTCTGTCAACCTATTATTTTGAGTATGGCCGCCATGTTATGCGACTCTGTCGTTGTCGTTGTCGCCATTGTGCGTACATGCCCACGAGCAATACTGCTAACCATGATAACCATGAGAAAATCAACTCAGGGGTTTCCTTTTCTTTCCTATATGAGTATGGGGCTCTGCTTGGCAGCCCTTCAGGCTCCCGCAGCTCCGCTATTACTATTTGAAGGTCAGTGCAGCCAATCACTTAATGAAAATCACATTCACTTAAAATAACTAGCCCTGGTTGTTTAAAAACCAATCAACCTAATAGAAGACTAAAAGCCAATTGTTGTAAAATAGGTCTTCTTTGCTCATTATTGTGAAGTTTGATATCAGTCACAATGTCATAACTTAACATTAAAAAATATAGTAAGTAAAAGGTCAGAAAAATGAAAAAATACACAAATTCTTTCTATTATGCTTTAGCTTAATCATGTTTTGAACAACCAAGTCTTGGCTCACAGCATCAAAGGAAGAGGTAAAATTTCAGATTTGTCGTGACTTTACTGCAGCCATTTTGGTACCTGACATTTTAATAAAAGTAACTTCATTTCTACTTACTTTAAAATTGTTTTGTCTGGGGGTTTAAATGCTTCATCAACCATATTACTGTCCAGAATGAGTGTTCGCAACTGGCTGAAAACATCTTTTGCTTTGAAAATGAACAAACAAAAGTTAACAAAATTAAACGAGGATGAAAAAAAATTAAATACACTCATTACTAACTCATGTTAGGAAAAATTCGAAACCTGTGAATTTTTAATACATTGAGCAGGCTAGAGGCAATCCTCTTTTTTGCAAGAAGCAAGATGGCAAAACAAAGCGACCTGCATCACTTGAACCTGGACTGCAATAATGGAATTACATACTAGTGTTTCATCAACAGATTGAAATGTTGCAAGCACTTTGCAAATTTAAATTGTCGTCTTTACTTGAGTCTAACTAGCCTACAACCACTGTTGGGCTTAGTACATCTACTCCCCTTGCATGGTTGCCACAGACATTGGTTTTCAAAATTCCCTGACTTTTCCCTGATAAAAGTACAATTTTCCTGACCAAATAAAAATTAACTAAAAAGTGTCAGATATATTTAGTAGCTGCCTCCAGCATCCCTTAGTTCCAATTCGACCAGGAAAGAGGACCTGCATGAAAACCAGCTAGAGCTGATGTGGCTTCCTCTCCAAATAAATATTATAATTTTAACAGCTGTCCTTTCCACCCATCCATATAGGACTGATCAGTTTTCTACAAATTTGCCTTCTCATCAAGGAAAAGCATCATTGAGAGCACAGTGACCTGAAATGTTTCTTCAAACCGTCAAATGGTATTAAATAAATGGTGTTATAATTTAAATTTTCCCTAACTTTTCTTTAAAATGTCAATCCCCTGACTTTTCCCTGACCTTCAATAATTTTTTCCCCTACCATTTTCCTGACTTGTGGCAACCCTGCACTGATGAGATGCAAGCTACCTATGAGCATTTTTCTAGGCTGTCCAAAACAACTCACAGCTACCAATTCAAGAGGGGAATATGTAACACGGGGAACTACTCCTTTGATACTACAGTGAGTTTTGTACTATGTATATGTGCATATTATTAACCCAATGTACCTTCTGCAGTGAAGTTGGGTATGCCATCAACATTGTACTGAGATGAACTATTCTCCAGTTTTTCCAATGCATCCTAATGTGAAGAAATAACAAATAAAAGAAACTTTAAAACATTATTTCCTTGTTATTATTGTTGAAAGTGCCTACATTGAATTATACACAGTTATCCTGTTTGAGTAAACAGGTACATGTACAGAAGTTACTAACCTCAAGACAAACATCAAATAACGTTCTTAGTCTTGCTTCTGGAGGCAAATCAGTGGGAATTTCTTTGTAAAGCTCTGACATACAAAAAGTGAGAAATTTATAATAATATTATAATAAGATGATTAATGACTAAAGGCTGCTGCACATCATCAGCCTGAAGGCCCTTTTTTTGCAACCAATTAATACTACAGGTTCCATTATGGAAGACCTGGAAAAACCTTGAAACTCTTTCTTAGTTACTTGAGATACCTTTCGGATCATTTTCCTCCTCAAAAGTCGTCCTCAGGACCTTTGCAGATTGTTATAATATTTATAAAAAAACGTTTGTAACTGACTATATAGCGTTAAAACTTTGGAGCTTTCGGCTGACAGACTACAGCCTTTGATGGATAAAAATGGAAAAAAAAAATGGAGAAAATGATAACTACAAATAGTTGTATGCAAAAATAGATGGGACTATAAAAGAACACATGTACAGTAAGTGAACGTTTTTTTTACATAAATTTTTAATGTTTTCTCCTGGCTACTGTTCATCTTTTTTCAGTTGTTATAATATTGTTTATCCACATTTGACGGCATTTGAAAGTGTCTGCCATTTAGAATTGAAACTTGTGACATGAGGTTTCTACACAGCCCAGCTGGACCATCCAGCTGCCTAAAACTTGAAGAAGCTTCAAACCACTCAATATTAAATTTTGTTTAACTTGATAAAAAAAGATCAGAAAAATTGTGTGTTCCACCATGTGATGCTTTGTATGTGTCATGTGTTACAGCTGTAACCACTTGTAATTTGTCAAAAGTCTAAGTGTCATACATGTATGTTTGACTGTCCTTCTAGAAATTAGCTCGTCTTAAATTTGGAGAAATATACCAAATACAACTTTCTGTAAGGTTTTTATTTTGCATTAGCCCTTAAATCTTATTCTTTCCATGTAATTTGTTTTGTGATCTAGGATATTTTGTCTTAACTTGAATCAATTTCTACCAAAGATAAATTAAACTTGTGTAGATGCTGTAGCAGGTAAATGTCACAACACATTAAATACAAATTATGGCCACTTCAAGGCCACAATGCTCTGTCCAAATCAAAACATACATTAACCCTCACCTATAGTCATGAGGGGTGACCCATTAACCCCAGAAACTTGGCCATGGTTAACCATGCTCTTGCTTTGTAAATAATGTGAATTGATCTTTACAACAGAAATGCAGAACTGCTGACATAAAACTCCAGTCACCATGGTAACAAGAGGTAAAAACTAACCAGACTTTGCTGAAGGAACAGATGAGAAGACAAGGGACTTGCGTTCCTTTCTCCCGCGGACAAAGCTAGATCTTCTTTTCTTTCGTGCACTCTTTGTTGCACTTCCTTTCTTCTGGGTAACCTGAAAATCATCACAATAAAAACATTATAATTAAAAAATGTAATTGTTATCAACATCAAACTCTATTAAAATGACAGTGGCAGCATCCTACCTTTCGGAATCGGCTTTGTCTTGAGAATTTGAATCCACTTGCTTGCAGACTTGAATCCTTGTTTGAAAAAAAAATAATATCATAAGTTACTGAAACAAATGGCTTGCTTTTTTGATCTACATCCTCATGCTATGGAAACTAAGACCATTCACTTTAATTATGTCCCACTTTTCCCTTGTGAAAACCTTAAGGTTACTCTAGACCTTCAAGGGCTGATTTTGTCCAAAATATTTTTTCGCGCCAAATTCAAAACTACTACTTAATCTAAATTTTCTTAAAAGGATTATTTTAAAAACTTAAAATGCGAACAAGTTATCCACAAAAATGTGATTTTTAAAAACAAGTCAACGATCCACAAGGTGATTGCTGCAGAATTTCCTGCGAATTTGATCACTAATTTCTGATGTGGCAGCCCCAAATATGACAATATCTGAAATCGGCTTGGCTTGCCAATTAGGATTTATTCAAAGGCTATTTCCCCTTTCCTTCTTTTCCATTTATCTGCTAATCTGGTGATTTACAGGCTGCTGAATGTTTCACGGCAGACTTCGCCTTTCCCGATGTAAAATTTCTCGTATTAATATAAATGTTATGGTTTAAATTTATTTTTGTTTAATTTTTTTTACACCAGTTTAAATTTTTCAAACTGGTTCATATTTTTCAAACTTGGTTGAAATTTTCAAACCAGTTTAATTTTCAGTCTAATTTTCAAACAAGCACTTAATTGGAATGATGAGCTTAGATGTTAGGCTAGCAACTTTTTTAGGCCCAACTCAATTGCGCTGGGCACTTTTTTGGCACTTTTTCAAATTTGGAGCACTATTTTACATTTCCAGCATTTCAGCCGCTGCCATCCTAAAGGAGCTCAATGTTCAAACAACGCTACTAAACTAAACTTTAACAGTCACCTGGATCACGCCACCAACTAACGGCAACCACAACTAACTACGGCAACCAATAAACAATGTCCTAAAATATATTTCTAACGACCAAAACAACGGCAACTACCACATAAAGTGCTTCATAGCAACCAGTACGCCACTACAAGTCAAAATATCTCGTCGTGCAGCTTTACTACACCACCACACAACGGCCATTCGCAGGACAACTATCTACACCAAAACAAAACGATCTGACCTGAACTTCAGCTGACTTTGGTCATGGTTCGAATCCCACTTCTGACACCAAAATGTAACGCGCGCGGGCGACAACAACTTCCAGTCAAGGAGTCCAACAGCCAACGGTTTAATTACTCGACTCTCAATGTTTAGCTTACTTGTACATGGCAAGTCTACTAACACACACAGGCCACTCCATAACGTGAGTCCCTTATATACGCTGCATTACGAGTACATTGCGCATCCCGTACTCGCCACATAACCGTCTCTTAGTCTTAGAACTCTTGCGAGTATACATTCAAATACAACCGTTATACATCTTAGCACACGCATCATAGCTCGTGCAATCACTATATCAGTTTCATTACAATATGAAGACATGATTGATCATCGCAGTCATACATATCTTTCTCCACAGTTCCAATATATATTTCATATATTCACTTGACTGTATTCTTCTCCATCTACAGATATATTACGAACTCACAATGTGCTTTTGTTGATTTGCGCTTCATTTTCAGTTTTCCAAGGGCATCTTTTGGAGATCTTTTGTTGAACAGAAAACAAAAGAAACCTTTTGTTTCACAAAACGATGCAGTCACCGAAGCGTGGCATTTGCCACTAGTAGTTTGAACCGATACAAGTTTTATTATTCAAATAATTACGCTAATCTCTAACTGTTGCTTCATTAGCACAAGCAAATAAGGCGCTGAACGGACCAGATTCGAGTTTGTTTTTTCGTGACACTGGTTTAATACAAGGTCAGTCGATTTCTTTTTCTGGTCTATTTCTCCACTTCTTTCAAAAATAAAAGCATCTATTCAAAAAAACTGCGCTGTCAAAGCCGCTAAAAGTAACCATTTAAGTTTGTGTCGTGTCAAAATTCACCTTTGAAGGATTCACTCCAAAAGATGCCACTTGGAAAACTGAGTTTTTTTGCATATGTTATTTCTCCAAAACAAAGCACAAATCAACAAAAACAATTATGCAACGATGCTTTTCATGTCAAAACAAGTCAGTCTGCCAAAAATTAGCTCGACCCTGCAAAAAATAAAAATCAGCCCAAAAAGCGATATACGCCCCTTTTGCGCTAAAGCCTTCACTTTGAATTTATCCCTATCTTCAAATTAAAACACCATAGAGGAAATATGTCATTGCTATTTTTGATCAAGAACTCTTTAAAAGAACATAAAATACCATAGTTTGAATCAATAGCTAGCCCTACCTCTGGTATCTCTTCAACTGCTTTGGATCTTTTTCTGAGTGCAAAGAAACTACAGTTAAGTAAACATGGTACTTCTTTCACATCTAAATACTCAAGATGATTTCAGCTAATGTAACTAGTGGGTTAATTACTTCTGCCACTGGCTTCAGAGTTTAGGTGTACACACTACATGTTAGCAGTAATTAACAACGGTCTGTAGACTGTACAGAATAATATTGTTTTGTCTGCACGGGGCCCTGCTGATTGCTTGATCCAAAATTGTTTTTGCAGCCAGATACAAAGTGTCAGAGTTACTTTGTTGCTGTGTATAAAGCTCTTTTTATTACTGGAACAGATGTTTCAGTCGAGTTGAGAATAGTTTGTTCAAGAAATTATTACTTTGGTCACTGTTGCGTTCTTTACCGTGCACTGGTTTCGGTGATTTATTTTTGTTGCATGTTTGTTGCACTGTTGGAGTCAATGAAAAATGAGAATATTTAGCAGACCATCAAAATTTTCTGTTCCAAAAGTTAATAATCCCACTGCTGGAACATGATGTCCCCATTTAGTGGTTATTTACTGCTATTTTAGTTCGACACTTAAATAAAGGTATTCATTTCATTCATTCATTCTTAGACACCCCAGGGTACAAGGGTGATGACAACAGAGTAGGATGAGAGTAGATACAGGAATGAAAAGAATGAATAGTTTACCTGCGACTCTTTGTCTCCTGTTAACAACTCTTATGTGAACTTACGGGGAAACCGTTATCCACATGTCCAGCAAAAGCACTAAATTTGTTGCTAGGCATTTGCTCTTTGCAAAACTTTATTTGGCTTTTACATACATGTAAGCTTACATGTATTAATGGACAAGGGAGGCAACTCCTTATGCAAACATTTTGAACCCAAACCAAAAACTCACTTGAATCTTCAAATTTCCTCACTGATCATGCGGTGAAAAGCAATGCAAAAAAAAAACTTTGAAAAAGACACTACAATTCTATGACTGTCGTGAGATTATTAAAAAAAGTTGAATAAAAATCAACAAAGTTATAAAAAAGTCTCTCAACTTCATGCGATTCAATTCAGTTACTTTCAAATTTATTTTGTTTCACCAACTTAAATTGTGTTTAATATTTCTTTTGTAATTTATGTAATTTATGTTAGTGTAGTTATGTTATTACATTTCTCTGGTTTCATGGATGCAGTCGTTCTTTTCATTCATTTCATTTCAAGGACCTCATATATGGTCAAAACTAGATAATAAATTGAAAGGCTCCTCAAATATTGAATCTTTTAAAAAGAACATTAGGTAAAAGGACATAATGTCACTCTTAAACAACAACAATAGCTGCTGTAACCTTTGCAATTCTTAGAGACTACCTCTTATATACCCACTGTTTTATTGTACAATATATATAACATGCTGCATATTTTAATTGTATATACATTTTTATTATTTAATATATTCCTTATTTGTAAATAATTTTAATTTTTTTTTGTTGTGTCCCCAATTAGCTGTGAAAACTAAATACATTGACACATTAATAAAGCTTTTACTTACTTTACTTACTCACTCCTACATTCACTCTCATCCTATCTACGTCACTCGATTGTGGGATAAGGGGTGGCAAACGTTGCTGGCCGTCTTTGCAAGTTCTTTTTCCCTCCAAGCACCAACCCTATTATTAAATTATTATTATTTTAACCCTAAGATAGCTTGCTTATGGGCTCCCTCCTTCCTGGGCTGGTGACTGGTTAACATTCCTTATAATATAAGCTTACATGACTGTTTAATGCTGGTTCCCCAACACAATTTTATATACTGTATAAAGTACAAGAGTGAAGGAAAAGGCTCCATTATCCTGTGCTTGTTTCACGAAGGTTGGTAGATTCCTTCATAATCCGACGAACGAAAAGACTGTGTTACTGTAATGTAAACAAGTTATAAACTTACCTTGCCGCAGACCTTGTTGCAGACGCCATCTTGAATTTAGCGCTAAAAGAACAACGTTGTGCGTATTGCGCACGTCAAGAAATCGATTTCCGCTAGAGAGGACTGGGAGCGGGTCTTGTTTCCGGGTCGCATGAGAAACGAGGAAGGTGTTTAGCTTTAGCGTTTTAGCCCGTTTGTTTCCGTTCTTTATGCAAGCCTTGAGCTTAGCATTAGATTGAAACCAATGGCTTGGTCTTGGATGAGTTCTGATCTAGCTATGTGATCGGTTCGAGTTGACTATTCGGATTAGAAAATGGCATATGTGGTTACACCATTTGAGCCGAAGGCAGCTCTGTTGTAAGCCCAGCTATGGGTCAACAGCAAGTTAAAGCTCTTGCGAAGTCTGGAAAAGGGATTAAGTCATCTCTAAGGAATAAAGACGCTGAAAAACCTGAATTTCATACTGCACCAGGTACGAGAAATAGCGGCCATAATACTGTTTTTCATTTCTAAATCGGATGTTGTTGATATCTGTTAAACCACACATTAACGTGTTATGTGTTGGAGCTGTTGAAGTACATGTAGTTTGTAGTGGAATTTGGTCAAATATTTCCTGGTTGCATACCAGTTAGGTTAAGACGGATCGGGTTGTTGAATTGCTCACAAAGAAAGCTTAATAATCTCCTATGAAAATTGAGATCGATTGGCAGAAAAAGAAATTTTCAAAGTGGAATGCATTTGAGAAATCTACAACGGGATCATAATTTGGCAAGTAGATGTACATTACAATTTCAATGGTTAACCAAGCAGCTTGCGTCGGCCGTAATTTCTCGAAAACTTTATCCGCACAAATCTTTAACTCGAAGCGACATTAATTCAAGAAAAACATTTCCCTGATCTCGATCGATTATATGGGTAATTTGCATCTCTAATTTCTGACCTTATTGAGTGGTCATGCATGCTTCATGTTGTGAAAACACCACATTGAAGGATTGAAAATTAATCAGCAGATAAATACATACCAAGCAGGAAGCTAAGTCAAAAGTTACACCTTTAGCCAGTGGTAATTGTTGTATAAATAGTGATCTTTGTTTTGTATTTTCCGGAATGAAAGCAATATTCTTCAGGCCAGTTGTAATACCCTCTTTCTGTTCATTGAATTCAATATCACGGTTATCACCACTGCTGTCTATGTAACATCAAACATCAACATATTGTTATTTATATACCTAAGATATGGACATAAGTGGACAGCTCTGTAGCCAGAGTCGTTTTCCACTGTGTAAAATAACAGTATTTGCTCTACACATTTTGAAATCTTATTGGAATAAGCATATTATGAGTGGTTCTGTCTATTAAACTTAAAACACTTGTATGTTAAGTATGCTGAATGAGCTGGATGGTTACGAGTGTCATATTTCCCTTTTTCCTTGTATATGTGATACACATGGACAGGTTGTGTGCATTCTTCCAATTCAAGAATGATGGCATTGTATATTTACAAGCAAGTTAAATTTTATCCAGGCTTATGCAGAAATTTATATCCTGCAACTGTCTATAAATTGGGCTAAGATAAAGTAATGCATCTTTGAAAAATGATGCTTTTTTTTCATGGATAAGTAACAATGGCAAGTAAACACATACGTTGGGAAAATCAATCTGATCATTCTTACTGTTTTATTATCCAAGATCTTTCAAGGCGGCCTTTGCCAGAAACGCCATTAGACCAGCTTCCTGGGGAATGGAACTCCAAAGATGATCTTCTAAATGATGCAGACAACCAAGATAAATCAATTTTTGTGGCAATTCATGACTTTCAAGCTGCTGGCAATAATCAGTTGAGCATTCGAACCGGGGAAGAGGTAGCTATTTTGCGCTACAATGACACTGAAGAGTGGTGTGAGGGTCAGGCAAGAAATGGAAACATTGGGTGGTTGCCAAGTAGCTATGTCAAACCAGTCAACAGCCTGGAAAAACATTCTTGGTATCATGGAACTATAGCACGTAATGTTGCAGAATACCTGCTAAGCAGTGGAATTAATGGTAGTTTTCTTGTTCGTGAAAGCGAAAGTAGTCCAGGACAGTTATCCATCTCACTACGGTTTGATTCACGGGTGTATCATTACAGAGTTAGCAATGCGCCTGATGGCAAAATGTATGTCTCCAATGAAAACAGATTTAGCACAATTGCTGAACTTATTCACCATCATTCCGTGCACGCGGATGGACTCGTAACAACTCTTCATTATCCAGCAGCAAAGACTGACAAACCAGCAGTGTACAGCTTTTCTCCTGAGCCAGATGAATGGGAGATACCAAGAACAGAAATTGCTATGAAGCATCGGCTGGGTGGGGGTCAATATGGGGAAGTTTATGAGGGAGTGTGGAAGAAGTATGATAGGCAAGTGGCTGTGAAGACTTTAAGGGTGGGTAAACTCTGTGCTATGGATTAGAATTTACCAATTACATGCCTCTCTTCTACCGGTTAATATATTCATGTTGATCTCTTGTACTTGTTTCTTCAAAGCAGAATTAAGCTCCAGGAGTAGCTTTGACTTAACATTCAGTTGAAGAAGTTCTCATACTTACTCAGTTTCTCCATTTTTTATTATCATCTTTGGACAATGCCGAACCAAGAATACTTTAAAATATCAAAATAACTTAATGCAGGATTAGTGTTTATTGGCTTTGAACAACCATGCCCTTGATACAAATGAACTTTCTTATCTGATGTCACTATGCACATACGTGTAGGACACTGATAATTACCCACAAATAGGATATCAAGCAGTTTTCAATTGAGTGTCGTAAGACCAAAACCAAACCAGTTATTACCAATTATTAGACTACTCAGCCAATCTCAAACGGTAGTAAAACCAAAGTAATTGCCTGATTACTTTTGATGCTCAACTGAAAACCACTCTATACACAGCATAAATGCATTTACTATTCTGATCACATGCACCAGAGCACTAAACTTCACCTTGACTTTAAACTGACCAATGACTGTTTAGAATGACTGAACTGGCAAATAAATGAGAGAACAAAACTTAAGAATCAGAACATTTAAATTAGCTAATGGAGAAAAAAGGCAGTTGGACAGAGGGATGAATCAATGAACTAAGAAAGAAACAAATGTATGAATGAGATTTGCTTTCTCATGTTATTACAGAATATTTTGCTCTGAAATGACTGAAACAATAGCAAGGTGGTGAACTGCTGTTGAACTTTACATATACCATGCCAGTAGTTTGTAACCTTAAAAGAGACTGACATCTGTTATGTCCACACTATGTCAAAGCTATCTTGTGTCTTAAATTTCCTGCAAAACCATTTTATTATTTTTTAAATACGAATCACTAATGACAAGTAATGATTTGAACTTGAGGAACATCTTTTTGATGTATTGTGTTAGTTACAATTTGCAGAGTCTAAGCATTAATAACTATTTTGTATTGAATGTGATAATGTATTCTAGGAAGAAACAATGGAGGTAGATGAATTCTTAAAAGAAGCTTCAGTCATGAAGGAAATCAAGCATCCACGACTGGTGCAGCTCTTAGGTGTCTGCACAAGGGAGCCGCCATTCTACATCATCACAGAATTCATGCCTCATGGTAACCTGTTGGACTATTTACGGAGTTCTGCCAGCAAGGGTTTGAATGCGATCACCTTGATGTACATGGCAACACAAGTGGCAGAAGCCATGTCTTATTTAGAATCAATGAACTTTATTCACAGGTTAGATCTTATCTCACACTACATGTACATGTATATTAAATACACTGTAGCTGATTGTGATAGCAACAGACAGGAAGCACTACCCACATCTGGGTAGTGCTTCTTTGTATGAAGAAGGTAATGATCCAGATGTGTTCAGAAGGGGGTTGATGGGGAATGGGGTTGAGTAAAGATTGACCTGACCTTCCTTAAAATGGTGAGGAAGGGCCAAAGATTTTGACCGTTTGGTTACTATGTACATTCATCTGACATAAAAGAGTACTAGTCTCCTTCCATAGATAAATCTGCCAGTGCAGGGTTGTTTCAAAGTTGTGGAGAAGGCAGCTTTATTTGATTGAGTAGGTGAATAATGTTGCCACATTGTGGAAAAAAATCAGAAGAATATTCCAACAAAGTAACTGGCCAAGTTCATGAAGTCAGTCAGCTAGTTTTCACAACCCTGTGCTGGTATAGAATGATTTGATCAAATTGTAGATATGGATAAGGGACTGAGCTCAAGCTAAGGGATGTGCCTCCTGCTGGGAGGTAATCCTATTTAAAAAGGATGGGCTTGCTTGTTGTACTTTTAGGGGTTGAAAAAGTGGTTTTTGTACCTCCTTGAGTGTTCAGCCTCTCTTTTAGGGTATTGAGCCAAAACAAAATATATGACAGGAGAGCATCAGTTAATGTGTTGTTGTCGGTATCTCTTAGGGGTGAAAACAAAACAGGATCTTGGTGCCTTTAGGGGTTCTGTTCAAAATTTCAGACAAGCACCCATGTCCTTTTTATATTGGGAGTCTCCCCCAGGTGTGCCTCACACCTAAATGTAACTGACACTGCAAATAGTAATGAGTTTGCTTGATGAACACAATGTGACTATTCTTTTTCCAAAAGGGATCTTGCTGCCAGGAACTGTCTTGTAGGGGAGAACAACCTTGTAAAGGTTGCAGACTTTGGTTTGTCAAGACTTGTGACATATGACATCTACACTGCCCATGAAGGTGCAAAGTTTCCAATCAAGTGGACTGCACCTGAAGCCCTGGCCTACAACACATTTTCAATCAAGTCTGATGTGTGGGGTATGTTATACCCATACAAATAATTTTTAAGATAAAACTTTCATTTTTGAGAACTTGTAACAAATTGTGATTAGTGGTGTATGTGTGGTTTCTTTGTAACAGGTGTTCTAACAATGACATTGCTTGTCTATGATGTCTCTAACTCTTATAGTCTGTGTTCTTAGTTTGGCACTGTGCCTTTTCTTTTTGCCACAAATTGGCATCTTCTTATCAGAAACTTTGAGGCACTTGTTGGAAACAGCAATATTGATATCTCCTCTCACAAATTTCATTGCGTTCGACGAAGTGGAACGCAAACCTAATTTGACCTGTGGCTTTTCAGAATTGGTCTCCCTGTGCACGGTTCTAGGCTGAAAAAAAACACATTCCTGTAAGGACACCAAAATGGCCACCCTGCTTGATTTTTGCAGGGGCATGTCACGGCCAGTAAACTGGTACCGTTTAATGCTAAGACATGTGATAAGACATGTGGCGAACATGTGAGTATGTGAGCAGGCCATGTGAGCTCATCTTTCCGATGGATCTTTTTTAACTTCTTTCCATTCAGTCGCTGTACGCCTCGCTATTATGTGCTCTCAGCGTTAGATTTTGGCAAATTTAAACGCTTCAACGGCAGCATTTATCGCAATCTGAGGGAATTGTTCTTGTTTATTAACACGACTTGGCTCTGGGATGATAACCATGGGAACAGCTACATTTTGATTGCATTTGTTGATTAGTTCCAGTCGCGACAGATAGCTCAGTCTTTATCCAGTCGAAATTTTATTGTTTGGAATCGGTGGAAAAGTACTCTGAAGGCAAGATCCATAAGACTACTTTATTCATCAGGAGAAATAATCGAATTAGTCACGAAATGAGCACGTGACTGCAAATGTTAGCTTAGATTAATGTACGTAATTTAAATATTCTATGAAACTTGAGAGACTACAGAAACTGGCAGCATCACGCAACATATCAACAAATCGTGACCTCTTCACTAGCATGGACTTTGACGCTATGCATATCTGACTGTAAAACCTCAGTTGCTGCTGAAAAATGTTGATTTTAGCAATAGACAAAGGTTGAAAATCAGCTAGTGAAATCATATATTTACGATATATAATTATATATTAAAGTGAGAGCATTGAACGCACTCTCATAATCTCTGATTACTACTAGTTTTAAGCTCTTGTATTGTCACAGATGTTTAGTAAGATCATGCCATGCATTAGTGAAATAATAATTGTACGCCACAAAGATTGAAAAAGTTGGTAAACACTTTGTAATGACCTTGCTTTTTTGTTCAACAGCATTTGGAATACTCTTGTGGGAGCTTGCGACATATGGAATGTCCCCTTATCCAGGAATTGATCTGTCGCAAGTTTATGAAATGTTGGAGTCAGGCTACAGAATGCCATGCCCAGAAGGCTGCCCTCAAGAGGTTTATGACATGATGAAGAAATGTGAGTTAATTTCCATCACAGTTGAGTACAAAAATGTTTTATGTGGTCACTGGTAGGGGTTGATGCTCCTAAAATCAAGCTTTATGCTTTTTAGTGTCCCCCCCCCCCCCCCCCCCAAAAGACTATGGTGCAGTGGTCAGTGTTCCAAATTTTGGGTTTCATAGTACTTGTTTAAAGGACCATTCCAATTATTTGATTTGCCAGTTTGCTGGTGAACTGATTATTTCATCTCTTAGAAGGACAGTAGGTAATCTACTGTCTGTAATGTTGTCATAAAACACACAGGGCTGTCATTAAGGGCTGTAACCCGTAACATCTGTGACAGCTGAGTGTGCTTGATTTTCCCAGGATGCTACATGTACGGGTGAAATTGCCTGTTGTTGATAGAATTCACCCACAAAGTGACAAGTTTGCCACAGTTGTGGAGAACAAGGCTACAGTTGACTCAAAACGTAATGACAGCACTGACATGTACATTAAAAAATTATATTATATATGTAAAAGCGTTCTTGGTGAACGTTTGCTTTTTTTGGTTTATGAGCTATTGTAGTAGGTAGATTGTTACTTTTTACCTGTAGTTGTCAATATAAATAACTGCAATAAAAAATCATTTCTAGGCTGGAGCTGGGATGCACAAGATCGACCAACATTTTCAGAGATCCACAAGTGGTTGAATAGTGTCTTCTCAGCCAGTAGTGTTGAAGAAGGTACGTGTAGTGTATGAACAGAGAAGTATTCATGAATTGTACAGAACCTGCTGTGTAGTGACAGCTTGGAAGTGAAATCAATGTCGTAATTAATTATTTCCCCAAAGTTGATTAAGGTGACTTAATTGCTGCAGAGCTTGAATTTCGAAAGCTGGAATTTTCAGGGTTAACTCTCTGTTGGGGCAAAAAAGTAAATGAAAGACAAAGGGGTGTCATTCAAACTGTAAATTAACTGTCAGGGTCAAAAGGCAGTTACTTTACCTTTGTCCACTTAAAATAGATAATTAACAATGAAGACACTTTTAGTCAACATCCTACACTTCAATTTTCAATTGTGATTTTCTCTAAAATGGTATGCATGAACGGAGCAAGCATTATGGTTTTAGGTGTAGCCTGAAATATTTGATGTCTGTTGATGTACTCTCAATTACATGTAATCCTCCCTGATAGAAGCATTTGAGATTTGACAGACAAAACCCATACTGCTGATGCAGCCACACCACTGTAGAGGCTCATATAGCTACCTTGTCCCTGGGGGACTCCTATATGACAAGGTCGGGGATGCTCATTGGAAAATTTGAATTAAACCCCTAATGGAGGCCAATCTGGGCGTGGCTCGAGCTTTATTTGACCCCTAAAAGAGACCTCTTAAAACAGAATAGGCTTGATTACCAGCTGCTGTTCAGGAAAGGAGCCCACACTAGCAGACAGGACTTGAGAAATTTTCAGAAGTCAAGACTAAAAATGGAAAATATAAGAGTGTTTTTTTATTATTTCTTCGAGTGCACCCTACAGGATACTTTGACAGTTTAAAATGGTGGCATTTCATCAACAACACCCTAAGTGTGACCAGAATCCTTGATTTGCACCCCAACCTTTTCATAGAGGAGTTCCCCCCCACGCTGGTACCTGTTCTGATAACTTGTTAGTTGCATGTGAAAATGAACAACCAGGGAACAAATCAATCAGAATTACTATGCGAATGTATGGAATTAATACTGACAGAATTTTCCACATTGAAACTTGTGCTTCTCTCTCATGGGCAACAGTTGAATGGTCAAGGAGAGAGATAGAGAGGTTTGCTCACTTGCTGTATGCTTCGTGTATATTGAATGTTGCATGGTGCATTGAATGTGTCGTTTCCAAAAAATATTGATACTCCCACGGAAGGTTGATGGGTTTGGAATCCCTCTTCCACCCCTTTGGAAATACCAGTTTAGCTTCATACTTACTGGTACATCAAGAAATTTTGGCATCAGAGACTCCCACCCAAGCCCTGTCATAGTCAGGAATATTGAATCCCAGTGTGAAACTGGTGGCAAATTTACTGTAGGAGGCAAAATTGCCAGCTTCTGAGATGTTTGACAGGGTTGCCCACCCCCTTGGAATTTTCAGTGACTACCTCTGAGGGAGAGTGTGGATATTTTTAGAACAGTATAATAGAGAAGTTTAGCAATTTATCATTAGTATTGAGTTTGGTTTATGATGTCATTCATTTCTCAGAAGTGGAAAAAGCTCTGGAAAAGCAAAAAACCAAAAAGGACAAAGGAAAGAAAAGCAAGAAGAAAGGAGAAACGAACAATTCTTTGTCAGTTGAAGAAAAAAAGAAGACAGATGATTGTCATAAAACAAAGTCAAAAACCTCCACTTCGAAAAAACTTGCCAACTCACTTAATCCATCAGGGCCTCCTCCAGAACCCCCAGCAAGGCCAACACCGAAGGAACAAAGCTTGGATGAAGAAGCTGAAAAACAACCCTCACATCCTTTAGTGCCAAATGTTATGCCTAATTTGGTGGAAGAACTGGGTAAAAAGTCTGGAACTTTCAAAAAGGTATCTGACAAAGGAAATGTTCCAAGTAACAAACAGGATGTAAAGGATGTACCTCCTAGATTTACTCCAGAGAACCTCCACAAGCGACCACCAGCACCTCTGCCTTCAAACTGTCATCAACAACAGAAACCAGAACAGTCACAACGTCCTCTGTCACCTACAAGGCAAGAAAATGGAACAAAGCATTTTCCAATGATACCTTCTCAAGCTCCACGAAAAAACTCAGCCCCACAGAGTCAAAACAAACCACTTCCAGCACCACCCCGTCAGATTTTGCAAAAGTCTTTATCAAATCCACTACAACCCCGTCCTTCTCCTAATAAACAACAATCTGGACTACCTTTTCAGGATGAGGCACCCAAAGAACAGGAACAACAGGATACCCCATTGTCAAAGAAATCCAAACCAGTTAAAGCTGTAGGAAGACCGAGTTCTGCACAAACAAAGTCTTCGGATAGTGCAAATCCAGAAAAACCAAGAAGTCCTGTGCCACGGCCTCGAAACAGACCTCCACCACCCCCACCACCAGCTCCATTAAAAGACACTGGGAAGTCAACATCAAATTCAAGCTTGTCTTCTGGTGATGTAAATTTCTCTGAATCGTCTTCTGATGGCCAGGGCCCATCTGCCAAACCTCGCCCAGTGCCACGTACCAGGCAGAGAGCAGAGCAGCAGTTGACCAGTGTTGATCAGGAGCAGGGACCTCTGTCACCAGCTGGAAAGGAATCTAACAATGCCAGGCAGCCCCCTGTCAAGGCAAGACCAGCTCATCCTCCTCCCTCAATTCCAGGTGGTAAGAAACCTGGCAGCAGCAATTCTGTGACTTCAAGCCACCAGCAGGTCAATACATCGGGAACAAAACCAACTTCACCTGCTCCTAGACCAACTCACACTAAACCAAAACCTCCAGTTAAACCAAACATTGCCAGGAAACCTAAAATTGCCCCACCTAGTTCAGAACCTGACCCTAATCTTCCACCCCAGGTGAATGAAATATTGCAGCTCTCTCATCAGGGACAAACTAAGGTCATGGAAATTCTTTCTCTAACTGATGCTCGAGTAATGGATGATTCACAGAACAATCTCCTTGAGGTAATTGATGAACTTAAGAGAATCTCCCTTGAAGTGCTAGAGACATCCTCAAGCTTAACAGACTCACTAGGACCGCAGGCACGGTTTAGAGTGCGTCGGACTGTAACAGATCTTGAGAATAAATACAGTGACATGCAGGGTGTGGTTGAAACTGTGGGACCAAACCCCAATGCGGTTGATATGGAAAGAATTGGAAAGGTTGTGAACAGTTTTTCTGGTGCATTAGATTGTGTGTGCACTACTGTAAGAGCTACTGTTTCTTGACGTCTTGGTATTTTGTCTGGATGTTGGATATCCATGTTACGTGCATTAATGAAAGAAGTACTTTAGACTTCTAAGAGAACTGAGGTTAGCTTTTAAGTATGCATGGTACATGGTTCAGAATGTTGCATAACAAAATGTTGAATACTTAGTTAATGATCAGCAGTGAGTTGATGAGAGTAACTTGTTAAACTGTCATATTGAATTTGGAAAGCGGTTGTTTTAAGGTGTTTTGGAAAGCCACTGTTTTTGCTTGATAAGAACAAAAACTCTTTGCCCCAGCCTGCTCACAGCACTTCAATCGGAAAGAAAGAAGGAAAGGAAAAAAGGAACAGGGTTCGTACCCTTTTTCAGAAACAAATTTCCAGGACTTTTCCAGGACTTTTCCTGGACTTTTCCAGGACTCAGATTGATTTTTCCAGGACTCTAAAATTTACATTAGCCCTTTCACTCCCAAGATCTCAATTTTAATTCTCCTTGCTGTGTGCCATACATTTCATATTTTTTTTACTTGAGTTTAACAGATTTCCAGCACTTTCCAGGACCAGTAGCCCTTTTCCAGGACTTTCCAGTCCTGGAAAATGCCACAGTAAAATTCCAGGACTTTCCAGGTTTTCCAGGACCTGTATGAACCCTGAGGAAGTAGAGCCCCTTTCCTCTCCTTTCCCCAGCAAATTGCCTGTTGCCTTTGCCTTTGCTAAAGTTCAAAATGGTACGTTTCCAAATTTGCTACAGTGGTTTATTTACTTTCATTAGCTCAGAGTTGATCAAATTGTTAAAAGTGTTGTACTTGAATTGTGAAGAATTGCAGAAATGAATATTATAAAAGCAATTCATTTCTTTTTATTGGACCACTGCTTCCAATTCCTAACTGCTTGCAAGACCACAAGCTTATTTGCAACACTGATGTGACAACTTGATATACACTGCACATCACACAGTACATGTGCCTAAATGCCACCTTAACTCACGTTATGCAGAACTAGTGATCATTTGCTACAGGAGCTTGGCAACAGCTCGTTTTCTGGCAATATTGTTATACTGAAAATGTGAGAATAAAACAATAGGGTTATAGAGCCATTGGTGGATCCATTCAAGGAATGCTTGTGGTTGGAAATGTGGAAAGGTTTGAATTGCTGAATAGAACTGAAGTTTTCACTTTGGAGAAAATTACCTTTCTTGGGAAATATACATTCCAGTCACTTACACATACGACTACATGTATCTGGGGGTATCCTTGATCCCCCATCTAGTTAAGCTGCACATTGGAACTGTCATGTGCAGAAATTCTCATTATTACAGTAGTGATTTTAAAAACATTATTTTCACTTCCTTGCATCAGTGGTAGTATTGCAACCAGAATTTTAGTTGTTTTCGTTTCCCCTGGTCCAGTA
Organism: Orbicella faveolata; assembly: GCF_042242905.1. Classification (NCBI taxonomy): domain Eukaryota; kingdom Metazoa; phylum Cnidaria; class Anthozoa; order Scleractinia; family Merulinidae; genus Orbicella; species Orbicella faveolata. Next base: position 11,446,925 of record NW_028301565.1, read on the forward strand.
CAACAGAAAACATAGATTTACTGGTCATACATGTTGGAAACCAGTAAGGGTTTGGTCAGGATTAAAAGAAAGGGCAATGTTTTAAGCTCATGTTCATAAATGTATCAACTGGTTACTTTATTTCAAGATACTGATTCTAATATATAATGAACATGTACATCTTATCTCAGACACTGGTTTATCAGTGCCCAATAATTTTTTGTAATATTAAGGATAGGGCAAGCAAGAATAGGTAAAGGACTTACAACAAATAATGTAAAAAGGTCTCCTGACCCTCACATTCAGGGACAAAATTTACTTGGAAAAAATGAAAACTTTTGTTTGTAAATAATTTCAATTCACTTTTTCCAGAATTACCTCGACTTACAGAATAAATAGTATTAGAAGACGTTGTAGATTCACTTTTCAGAATACAACTCATCAGGCGGTTCATAAAAGTTACTATACTCTTTATAGAAACAGAGTATTTGCTATTTTTTATTCCCATGAAAAATTTATTATTTCTGAAAACATGCTGCACCACAGTAAAACGCCATATAAACCTGTTAAGTGAGATTATTTGAGAGAAAAGGAAAATGCCTGGTTATAATTTGGCAGGAACATTGATGGAGTTTGCACTGGGTTATGCATGATTGATGTTGCAAGGAAGGGTGATTGAAACAGTTAACCCTTGAAGTCCCCGATACACGACAAGGAACTCGAGGAAGAATCAAATCAAGTTGTTTGTGTATTGAAAGCTTTTGGATTATTAATATTTAAGATAGATTTTTAGAATTATTTTTACATCAAAATTTTTGTGAAGTATTAAAGCAAGCCTACTGAAAATTACATTGTAAAAAGATATTGTCAATAATTATCAGTACAACTGTTATTATATTCTGAATTTTGGTTTATTTGTTTGCTATGAGTTGAATGAGTCCACAAGTCATGAGCATTTGAGTCACTGTTCAATCAGCACTCCAGTTCTCCTCATTAGAGTCTAATTAAAGCTCAGGTTGGCCCGTTAGCAGATTATGTTAACACTCCATAATGGTAATGGTAACATGATGTAGAATATTAATTAGTATTTATCATTTTTTTATAATTATTATTAGTAGTATTCATCATATTACTCATTAACTCGGGACTCATTTTAAGTTATAAATATTTTTGACTCATACATGTAGATACTATACTTTTGAAGCTGCCACAAAACTTCCCAATCCCTCAGGTATATTCTCTAACGATAATGACCAACCCTGACCCTAGGGCATACATGACAAATGACCCTATGTTTTTTTGTCATCAAATACCAGTAGCTGCAAATCAAATTAAGACTCTGTTACTTCTATTTTTTTTTTTTTGAAAAATTTCAGTCCATAACAACATACACCCTCTTGTGTAATATATTTTTCTTCATTCATCAAAATGTTTTATTATTTGTTTAAAGTTGAACCTGCTATCTTGAACTCAGCCTCAACAGAACCCAATAAGTAATTAAAGAAGGCAGGGGTTTAAGACTGCCTCAAAATGCTTATCCAAGGGAAATAGATTAGAGATCACGATAGTAGGGAGTTCCAAATTATAGCGTTTGAGGTAACAAGGTTGAACTGTAACAGTTATTTGTTAAGTAAGGATATTAACTGACTTAAGAAAAATATCAAGTTTGATGTTAAAAATAATATTCTGCATTATCTTATTTTTGAGAATTATTGAAAATCTCCTACCAATAATATTGTGGTTAATTATTGCAGTTAGGAAGTTATACAAGATGTACATCACAATTAAAGACTTTCACAAAACGTTTGTAATCTGAGAACACTTGTCTGCATGCATAGTGTGTTTACTTATTATACTTCCTATTTTAAACTTCTACGGGGCAAGAAGTTATTTGTGAAATATGTGTAGAATTAAGCATTTTCTCAGGCACGACTAAGTTAGTTCAGAGGGCCAATTACTAGAATCAACCAATCAGATTGTTCCATTACCACTCCAGTATTCTCTAAGTATCCCAAATGATCCCATATGATCACTTTTGAGGATTTTCTGGTTGTTCTAGGACTTACATTCTTTTACATACATGTAACAGACTTCTTTTTTTCTCCAAATCTCCTTCCCTTATGTTTTGTTTAACATCGGATGTGAAATTATATATGCTAATTTGGCTCCCAATCAGAATTGTATGCTTGTTTTCCCAGTCTGTGATTGTGGCATTTTTTCCAAACATTTTCAGTGGTGTGATTTAAATCTCTTATTAACCAAGTTTGCTCAGAACTGTCCTGGGAGAATGTTGGCCCTTGGCCTATTTTGTACATACCTTGCTGTGCTTGATCTGTACCATCAAGACCTCAGGCCAGTATTCTCTCAGCAAGTCCCTTGCACTTGGTTAATAAAATCTTTCTAATTGGGGCCCTGATACAAGGATAAATGATGCCCAAATATGCATGCCCCAAAAAATGGCTGCAGAGGAGACTTGGCTGTAGCTAGTAACAGGCAAACCAAGGCATTGCATTGCACGAGTCATTTGTTTTTTGCAGTTTTTTCTTTGAAGGTGGAAAAGAAAAACACAGCTAGCAAATAAATAACCAAACAACCAACCTTGCCTCAGTCATAATTTTTTCCTGGCTATGGCCCTGGCTCTTTTGCAGAAAGAAGGACCAGGATAATTCCTCTATGCAAGTTATGCAATTGAAAATCACCAAAATGATAGAATCTCAAACTGGAGCCTTCAAGTTTCACATTTTTCCCTTGGAAGTGACAGTCAGAAGCTTACAACCCTCTCCTTGTCATCCCTGTGCATTTCACTCAATACTCTCCCTCCAGAGCCTTGGAGGTTGTTTCCCGCCTCATGGGGTGAATGACCAACATAAAAACAACAACAACAAATAACACTGCACAATTTATGTACCATGCAAGTCTCAGAAAGGTACCAAGAAAACTCCAGTTTTTGTGCTTCCCATTTGGGCAAGCTGTAACTACAATCTACTAGCCTGATTGTAATTCTCACTAGCCCCCCCCTTGCCCCCCCCCCCCAAAAAAAAATTCTTACTGGCATGATTAATTAATTCAAAATTAACTAACACTGACAACAGTATCATCTATCACAGCACTTCTGTAGTTTGAATTTCCTCAAAAATATTCCCTAAAAACTTCACTTGCCCAGTGGGTAAGAGAGGGATAGAATCCACTAGCCCAAGGCTACTGAACATGACATTCTTTTCACACTGCTCAGGCTACCCAGTTAAAAGAACAAACTGAGAAATTAGACAGCAAAATGACAAAGGCTGGGGCTGAAAAAATTATTTTTATTTCACCTTACACACACTACAGGTGGGAGTTAGGAAAGTACAACTTTACTACAAGATAAAAATGTTATTGGTTATACTTACTATGATCAATGGAATTCACCCAATAAGAGCTTACTATGGCACGTAGAGCTCATGTAATACCAGTTTCTTTAAGTCTCCTTTCAATCTCTAAGTTAGTGCTGACCCAGTACAATGCAAGGAACAACACTTACTCCAAATATCAGAAACACACAATGCCTCCACGTATGGAAGGATGTAGATGTAATATTAGCTTTGTGCCACATGTGAACAAAACAAAAACTAATTTACCACTGACAGTGCAGTCTACAAAATGCTCGTAAAATATTTACAACAAGAATAGTGCCACAGATATAAGCACACTACTGCCTGTTGAAGGTAACACTGGTAGACTGGTTTGCATTCCTACTACAGGTGCTAGGGTATGTTCAGAAGCCTTCTACAAACTGCCTGATGATGTCTGGGGCAGCTGAGTCAAACCCAGCCATGTCAAGCATTCCTCTGTCCTCAGGATCCGCCAGAGTAAAGCCATTGGAGGTCATTGCACACACAATTAGCTTGGCGTCAATACCAGAGTGTACTCTGTACTGCTTGAGGGCCTCACTTGGGTGCACAGGTCCAGCCCACGTTTCACAGTCCGTGTAAACAATGAACACATCCACTTTGAGGTTGTTTTGTTTAGCGTAGATCATGGGCTGAGCACAGTCAGTTCCCCCCATTGGTACCTACAACGCGAGTTAACCATCAATAATTGGCACAGTATCCAAAATAACACTGGGACCTGACGAAAGTGTGGGAACCACAAACAAATACAGTGTACACTATAACTGTCACTGACATAATGTCACAAAATCTTAATAAAATCTGAGGGTAGATTAGAAACACAGAATGATAACTACAGTACTAACCTGCTCGATGGTTCTTAAGACTGTATCCATTCTCATGGTGGAGTTAATACTCAGAGGTACTAGACGATGAGAAAAGCCAACAAAGTGATACTGTGGTTCAGTACGTGCAGTAAGCATCGCCATGGCAGCAGATGCCACCCTGGGAGTTATGGTTGTACCATTACAGTTACCCCACGACATTGATCCACTGACATCAATGGCCAAAAGATATCTCTTATTAGTGGGCTGAACAGTCTGAAAGTTAAAAAAGGTGCATGTATGTACTTAGTACACTTAGCAAAATAAAATACAAGAATAATAGTAATAATTTATTTAAAGTCATGGCACAGGGAGTGGTTGCCCATTCTCATGAACCAGGGGTTCATAATAAAAGTGCTTGACAGAAAAAATATAAATAATATTTACAACAAACGTGAGAATATATTATAATAACTAACAACTACATTTAATTTATACAGGTACAAAAAAATAAATACATCACTGACCACTGCTAAGATATACAGCTGCTGCACTGGAAGCATGATTTTGCACTGAATGCTTGGGTTGCCAATGTAACAACATTTTTTTGACTGGCGACTAACTTTTCATGCTTTTCACTGCTCTTGCTGGCGACTAAATCTGAAAACTTAGGGGCCATTTGACCTTGAGGTTTTTTCCTGAAAGTCAAGCCCTGGAGCTGCACGATTTTAATTCAGATCATAAGATGATTCATTTGGGAGGTTTCAGTTGTTCTGTGTGTACAGTCATACTCCCATGCAATCAGTTGCTTTTATCTTATTCACTCCCTTTTTTAAAATTTTATTTAAAATGTAATTTTGCATTTATTTATTTTTTCTCACTTTGTATTTTTGTTAACAAAATGAACTTTATGTAACTAAAATTAGGGTAAATAAATTGAATTGAACTTGAATCAGTTGCATGTGGCAAATTGCAAAAACGAATTATCACTGAATTGGGTTGAAACAAGGATGTATACACGTTAGCTGGATCTGTCTAAATTACACAAGCACAAACCTTGAAAGCGAGGTAGAATGCTTCATCTAATGCTGTCACAATGGCTTGGTTAGGAGTCCAAGTAAGCTTTCCTTTATCACCTTGACCTGCTTGGTACTGCTTCAGAGCCAACAGGATGGAGAATGGGTGAACACGTGCATCCTTAAGACTCTTCTCATTCCTTAGCATCTCACAGACCTTGGTCATTCCATCTGACAAGGGTGCCAAGACCCCAACATTTGTCATTTTACCAAGATTTCTAATCATGGCAGTCATGGGCATTTTTTCAAGGAGAGCTTCCCAGATCTGTCGCAAATACAAACATAAAGATCATTTCAAATTGAGATAGAGTATCACCTTGTTACTACAATCACTTCGTTCATTGTGAAGATGACCTCTTTCTTTTAATCCAGTGAAATTATTTAAGAACACCTTTTTTTAGAATCACCCTGTTGATATGACAAGGTGGCATGGTAATGTTTGAATATAGTTCCACTGTAAAATCAGTTCCACAAAGTAGAGGGGATGGGGGACAGTTCAGAGAGTTTGGAACATGCAGTCATTTCGACTGGGGGAGAGCAGGGGATTGGTTGGATGCACGCAAGGATTATACTTGTATTCTCTGTAATATTTTCGCAGGAAAAAGGCAGACAGACTAAGGAAGTGCTCTGAACCGACCACTTCAGGAATCCTACAGAAACCCTCTGATACCACAGCCATGTTCCCCCGGAGGTTCCCATATCCCCCACCCCCTTCCTCGTATAATGGTGCCAGTGAATTTGACCTATCCGTATAACGCTTTTAAGTATTTGTCCATACAGCGTTCCTCACCTTACTAGAGTTGAGATGGTTTGTGGGAAGATGTTCTCTCACTAAACCGTGTTCCCTGATGGCGTTCACCAAATCGTCTTCGTTCATTGTTTTCGCTTCTTCAACCCCTCTCAAGAAGGTGAACACCGATGTGATATCCTGGCCAACACCAGCTGCCGCCGCGTCAGCCTGTACGGCCTCAAAACCTTTAATCACATACCTCACAACGAACTGAATGGCCGGGTCTGTTGGCTTTACGTGGCATAGTCGAAACAGGTCACGGTGAGACCATCCATTACGCTGTTTGTACTTGGTTACAGCCACGGCAAGACCTCGTGGTTTCTTTCCAGTATACCACTTCTGAATTGCTTTTCTGTGCGCTCGGCCCCATCCTGTTTGTGGCTTGCTCAGTGTTTCACAAATCTCGACAAAATTAAAGAGGTGCGTGGGAATTCGTAACACTTGGCTGAGAGCGGCGTAAGCGGCTCGCTTGGTCTCCAAATGGGTTGAGCGGGCACACAAAGCTAAAGACAGGATGATCGGGTCTTGCTTGGCTGTACGACCCTCCGTGCTGTACTGGACAATTATTTTTACAGCTTCGGGGCCCCGACCTTCACCGATTAGCCGCAACAATGCTTGAGCGTTTTCTTGCCCTAGTTTCTGTTCCGTCGCATAGTACGTACCTCCTTCGCTTCCGAGCACAAGAAAACGTCGAAACCTCTCCATATCATCCACTTTCCAAACAAAACCGCCTGCTTCATTTTGGACCTGGTTTGCTGCTATCGGCTGGGTTTGCGGTGTATTTGAGGGGTCAGCAGCCGCCATCTCCACGTCAGGAGGTTGTTGTTGAGCCATGCTTTCTTCTCTGCAATTCGTCAAATCTCAAGTTTTTTACTCGCTGAAAGTTCTGTAATTCACACGGACCGAATTAAAGGGCTACTTTACCTTTCACTTTCGGTCAAATAGTGCTTATAAAACGAAATTTACCTTGTTATAACTCTGAAAAGCTTCCAATCAGCGAGTTTTCTTAGCTGACGAGGCAACGCTTCCCGGAACTAAAGCCTTGAAAGAACCCCAACCCAGGCTTCCATCACCCAGACAGGGCGAGTATGGTCGTTCCACTGTAAGTTCTTCTGTTATTGAAAACTTTTCGTTTTGATTCGTTAAGTTGGGAAATTTTTTACCGTTTCGATCACTTCAATGAAAAGAAAAAAGCAAAAAAAGTTCAAGTCTATCACATAATTCAGTGGAAAATATCAGAAAAGATTGTACAGGCCGCGAAGAACAAAGCGCCGACTTGAAAGGTACTAGGAGACTGGGACCTACAGATTTCACCATCAGGTTGTCATCGAAGACAACCCTGACCGAATACTGCTTACATCAGCACTTTCGGTTTCAAGATTTACCTGTTTACCTGTAGTTATTGGCACTGGTAAACATTTTCTTCAGAAAATTTATGCGAAAACAAATCTCTAAGTCTGGCTACGTTGCTATTATATCATAACAAACATGATCATTGTCTCTTGATCATAAGAAATAACATCAAACTTCACTGCACATGGAGAACCCACAACAATCAGGTGCAAAATAGACCTAAACGATATGTGCAAAACTGCCATTTTAAAAGAAGCGAATGAATTAAAAACCTCGGATATAAACGAACAAGGTATTTTTTCGAGAATATTAAAATCATGGAAGTAAAGTTCTCTCCTTTCGCAACAGTTGGTCACGTGACCGATAATTTCTAAACTTTTAGTTACAACCAAATGACTTTCAGAACTGGAAAGAGCATGTTTTAAATAGCCAGAACACCAATTTTCAGACCAATGCCGTGTAAGGTTAAGATTTAATGACGATTTGAATATTGCAAAAGTTTTGAAAGTTTCGTATGGAAGCGAGGAAGCTTTCCCCTCCAGAAACCTTTTCCTTTATTAATCACTTAAAAAGGAAGCTGCAGGCATACAACTATTGCAGATGGAAGATCTAGAGGGGCAAAATAATGGGAAAAACAGAAAATTCTAGGGTCTTAAACCGAAAAGCAAAGATTTTTGAAAAATTGCAAAATTACAAGGATTTGTATGGAAAACCACTTAAGCTGACTGAAGGGCAAAGCGTCTTCTCTCCATACAAATCCCTAGATCTATATCATCAGACATGACATTTATTTAGTGGTCCTAGTGTTCCTAAACCCTTTTATTGTCACACCGTTGACTGTTCAATTCTTCAGTTTGAGTTTCCTGTGGTGGCCTTGCCATCTCGTGCCACTTGAAAAAATTGTTTTTTGTTGCTTCGTTAGAGAGAAGAGTCACACAACGCTGGTCAAGTGGTTCACAATTTCCTTCTTGTCATGACGTGTTTGTCAGTACACTGTCAATAATTCTGTTTGCTTTTACGAACGATCCTATTCAAATGTTGTATAGCCGTAGGAACCTATTAAAAATGCCACCTGCACTTAGTTCCCATAAAATCCACCTGTCATCTCGGCGTTTATTCTAATTCGTTTATTCTTGGCTTAATGTTTTTCTCAAAATGCAGAATTAAATGTGCGTGGAAATAATTCTTGGTAAACCATGCTCAAATCTGTCACTAAAAAACTTAAACCATTCATAGAAGCCAAACTCAACGAGGAGTATGTCTGTATAGCGAATGATGCAAATTTATACTGCCTTGACTACATCGAGGAGAGGTTGAAACGCTGCAATATCGAGTCGGATCTCGAATTTATCCGCCCTAAAGACGTGTCTGAAAACACTGTTTCCATTTCTGCCAAAATAATCGAGGTTGGCGAGCTTCTGGAGACTTCGTATCCTCATCTTTACAACAATGTTTCCAAACAGCTCAAGGTGAAGCTGCGAAGCGAGGTGATTGTCGGCGACATTTTCAGGAACTTTGGACGCGAGCTGTTTCGTGAGGGTGTAACTTGGGGACGGATCGTAGCCTTGTTCGCTTTTGCTGCCGCTATAAGCAGTGACTGTATTACTCAGGGACGACCAGAGCTTGTTAAAACTGTGTTAAGCTGCGTGAGGCTTTATGTGTTGGATCATTTGGCGGTATGGATAAGGAGTCAAGGCGGCTGGGTAAGAAACTCACTCTCTACTCTCTTTTGTCTTTAGTTAGTTGTTTGTGAGTATAAACAATTAACTACACTGTACTCCTTGCTTGCCTTCCTTAAAAAGGTGAGATGTTTTCGATTCCCATGCAAACCAAACGAATATTTGAAAGAAAAATCAATCATTTTCTGAAATTGCAAACATTATGCATAGATAAAGGCTTATTCAGTACTTACACTAAAGAGTTTGAATAGTGATTCATTTTTGAGAAAAAAATTTTAATTTAACATATTTTCTGACAATTCTATGGGTTTGCCTATCGTGGAGAATTCTGACTGAAATACATTTCTTGTAAATTTAAAAAACATACAAAAAAGGACAAAAGGTTATAAAATCAGTTATTCCATGCGCATTCATGCATCAGTGCATTTGATCTATTGCTGAAGCAGTTCAATGTCTTCAATTGCCGCCTCTTCCTCGTTTACTGAGCCATCAACTTTTTTTTATCCGAGTTACATTTATAATTAACTTCACGGTATATTCAGAACAACTGAACAACTCAGCGGAGAGTTGTTTAAAATCAATATTTTACCATCGTTTCTGTGAAACATAAATATTACAAAACGGCTGCAAAAACAATCAAAGATGGTAACAATGAGCGACATGAGTAGAGCGAAACACATAGCAACATTTGCATATATATTATTTTAATGATGTGTCTGTGCAAAACAAGACATAAGTAATTAGATCATCTCATGTCTCCGTTGGTTTATCTCCACAGATTGACTTTTTTTTACTAATTTTTTTACAGAGCCATATTTCGCGAGATATACTTTTCAAAATTTCGGGAAATATAGGATTTCACGTACAATCAACATTATTTTAACCTCGTTACGTCATCATGGCGCCATCAGTTGCTTAGCAACTTTAACTCATGCCCTGACCAGGTACGTTTTCATTCCTGAAATTTTGGAATGGCAACAGACGGTACGGAACTTTCCCGGAAAAGTTTCCAGAAAACTCTCTGATTTCCCAAAAATTCTAGAAATTCCGGGAATGGAGTTTAAATTTCTGGAATAACAATTTCGTGAATTTACGATAAACCACCACGATCGTCCCTCTTCTTTTCGATACCTTCTATCAAAGTTATATTTTACTTTTATTGTCGTTTTACAATAGGTCGACATCGGTGAAAAGTTCAAATGCATAGAGAAGAGATACTCCATGGCGTATTTTCTGCGATGGTTTGATTATAACAGACAGTGGCTCGTCAACGCCGCGACAGGGAAACTGTATTCACTCCTGCATGCAATAAGTGAATGTATTGGTCTTATTAATGGAGGCTAACTGGCAAAAATAACTTCCACTACGAGCGCCAATGTTTATGTTTGAAATGTACTTATTATATAATGAGAAACAAAACAAAATGAAGCAATAAATAAATTACAGAGATAAGTATATATTATAACTTGAAAATAAAACAAAACTTTAATCTCATGTGTACGAATCTTGTTGCTCGCTTCGCTCGCAAACCCCACCCCCTACCTACGCGTCCTTCGCGCTTTGCTTCGCTCGCTTTTTCTTTCGCGTGCGTAAACAGAGAGGCTGTGAACAGTCTAGTGTACGAATTTATACAATACTCTGCCAGGGAAGAAATACTCCCTTCATAGCTCTTCAACTGGATCACTAAAAGTGACATGAAAATAGCATGAAGCGACTAGGGATATTGCCAATCCCCGCTGGATGGGAACGCGTGTATTAGTCCTATACGCTTCCTTAGCATTCCCCGTGTTATCCTTTACGTTTCTTGTGCGGTCCACCATACGCTTCCTCTTGCCCACTATATATGCTCAACTGTATTCTCTCTCCCATAGTTCCCAGTGGGTCCCTTGATACGTTCCCCATGTGTTTGCTGTGGGTGCTTACAGCCATCTCTCGTCCCTGATGCCTCGAGTTCCCTGTAGTTACTGTGTGGTTCCTGGTACGTTGCCCTATGCCTTACCTCGCGTATTTCTTGTGGATATCCGGCCTTTGCTCTTTCTTTGCGTCGCACTATGAGCAGCCCCTGCGTTCTTCCAATGAGTCCGCGGTAGCTCCCAGTAGGTTCTTTCTTACGCAAACTCGTTTCCATGGCCTTTTCCCTATCTAGGACACCCAAGTAAGGGAAAAGGCCCTGGGAACGAGGTTGCTTCCTACGTCCACCGTACAGTCGTTACGAGTTCCAGTAGCCCCTATCTTTGCACAACCATTACAACTGAGTTCTCTGTGCGCTCTCGCACGTTCCACTATGTGTATCCCTGTGCGTTACTCGTGGATCCCGGTGGGTTTCTTCCTACATTTACCGTACATCGCTGTATGTTCTAAGGCCCCCTACCTTTACACCCGGCCCCGGCTCGTCCGTTACAGCTGTGCTCCCTGTGCTTTCCGTATTGCGCTCCACCGTGCATCCCAGTGCATTGCTTATGGTTCCCGTTAGGTTCCTCATTCGTACGTTTCCTGTGCTCATGATTATTGCCAACGCGGAAAGTAGTTTTAACTTGTAGCCAAATCATCAAGCTTGCGCAAAAAAGATATGAGGGTTTGCGTACAAAAGACGTGAGAAGGTTTGCGTACAAAAGACGTACGAAGGTTTGCGTACAAAAGACAAAAGACTACCGAAAAAAAAGCTTCATGTCAAAAATAGGGATTTTATTTTCAGTTCGACAAAAAAAATATAGTTTATAAAATATATCTCTAGTTTCTGTTAGTCCCATTGTAAATAAAACTATACAAGAGGTTTTAACCCTATAATTGTTTTCTAACACCAAGAAATTATTTTCATTATCACAAAGGTAATTGAATTTTTCGGAAAAATGCCAATTTGACACAGATATATTTATAATGATTGCCATGCTATTATTCAGTGAATTGAATTATGTAACTAATGCTAACTATGTTAACAGACTGAAGTAAAAGATACCGAATACGGGATTTCGTCACGCGAGCTTCTGTTGTTTTCAAAAGGCCTAGGAAATCGCTGATTTCCAATCAAAGTAGGGAAACTTAGTCTGAAATTTCAAAGTTATTAAGCGTCATCAGTCAGCTAGAAAAATAGAAATAAAACTTCGGTGATAGGCAGCTAGCATTAACAACGAACATGAACAACCAGGCTCATTGCACCTTTTTAAACGTAAAAAATAAACATTATCCAGTCAAAGTCATTCTTAAACCTTCGCCATTTCTTTTCTTCAATTCTTGACGAAATACACGAGGGGGTTTTACACCTTGCCGAGGCTGAAGACAGAAATCTCAAGGAATTTTCCTTACCAAACAAACTTACGCGGCATATTTCAGCATTGGAGCTGAAGAGCCTGATGTTACCTTGGAGGCCTTATTGATTTTTTAGGATACGAGCAAAGGTGGAGCACACGATTCGGCGACAGTCTTGCCGTCACGATCCATGCTGAAGGGGCCTGGGAGCGAGATTGCTGATTTAATTAAACAAAGGCGGAGTATCCTTGCGCCGCAGAATTGGACCAGCGGTTTCTGTGAACCGATGTTTGATAGAAAACGGAAGCCACTCGTCTGTGTCCTGTGAAGAGAAAGACAAAAAGAAATGTTTCAGAAGAGAAAAAACGTTTGTCGTCTGTAACCAGGCTCAATGTCACCCTAAGGTTTCCCGCTAACAGTTCGTTTTCTAGCAACTTTAAAACAGCTGATGTTTCCAGAGCTTCAGCGGTCCCTCATTTTGTCAGGGCATTACACAATGCCGTCAAAACAAGAGAAATAGACACGACTTATATTTTCACTAAAAAACTGTCTTTCCTCAATATATATCTCGAGAGCCTGTTTTCATTGGTGTGCATTCTACCGTCATGCCAGTTCCGCGATATTTACGAACGCACACCTGATCAATCATGTTAAAGGGATAACTTTGACACGACAAAGACGTTTAAATTACATGGTCATCCTCACGCATAGCTACGAACCTCTGCTCGTTGTCGTTGCCATAGCGACAAAGCTCCTTCTTCATTAAAAGAGCCTGCGCAACTGAGGACCAGTGGATCGTCCTCTCTGCGAGGAATAAATGAAAACAAGTTAACAAATTTCTTATCAACAAACTGCAACTAGATTGAGCCCCGCTCTTGAGAGAGCCCTTTAAGGAGGGCGGAGAACACTTATGTAAGACGTAGCTCTTGTTTTAGCTTCCGTTACTCGACTTGACGAAGGAGATGGCATCAAACAAGCCAAAAGAGAAAATACTCAACTTCAATGAGTCAAGAACGTTTCTGGCAACTCCGCCAAGACACAATACTTCATCAATTGGGGAGGGGGAGGGGAGGGATTCTTTTAATAAAAGTACTTCTTTTAATCAACTGACTGAGTCACACACCCTACCCACCTGAGTAGAACCAGACAGCGAATAGCTCCCTCGTTGATGCGGTAATGCACCCTTAGTCGTAGTCTAAACCTGTAATCACTGTGGAACATACTGTCATCTTTTCCTTGTTCCTCGGTGGACTTTTGTTCCTCTGCTTTGCTTTCTTCCACAACCACAGGTTCCTGCTTGCTTACAGAACCTGACGACACTTCGAAACTTTCAATCGATTCAACGTGAACATTTTCATTATCACTTTCTCTGGTATTAACTGTTTCTGGAGAAGAGATGTCCGTAGTCTCTGGCGAACGACTGATTTCGAAGTGTGACGTGGAATCCGCAGTACAGGACATTGAATCTTGTGCGGACGTATTCTCTACTCTTTCTGATATTGTTTTAAGTTGTTTTCCAAACCTCTCTAACGACTTTCCGTTATCTAAAAACAGAAACAAATAAAGGTCGGTGAATGAGAATCTAGTCATGTTTATTTAACAAATAAAGAAGCCTAAGCCGTGTATTACACTGTGATAAAACACGACGGGCATTTGAGAACACGAGGGAAATGTACAAAACACAAGCCGCAAGCGAGTGTTTTCTACATTTCTCGAGTGTTTTCAAATGTCTAAAGTGTTTTATCACAGTGTAATACACGGCTTAGGCTTCTTCATTTGCTTTATGATATAGAAGAAACGTGGCGAAAAACAATAAAGCACGCATTCTATGTTTTATACTCTGGTAGAACATGGGTTTTTGACTAATCAGAGCGCGCGCAGGGTCCTTTCTATATTATAAAACCAGCTATGTTTAGTCATATGTAAACAAACAAATCGAAAGATTTGTTGCCGTTCTGTAGTAGCTACAAAGGACTTCACTTTCACTTTTCTCCAGTATCCAGGAGGTAATGGAACGGAGCTGTAAAAGGAATGGTACATCAATGACTTGAAACTAAAAGAACAGTAAAGTGCATGCTCCTGTTTCCGCCCGGAACAGCTGAGTGTTACTAACTGCAGTGTGGTAAGTGCCTTTAAAACACAACTTAAAATAATTACAAACAACGTTTCGTTGTTGCAGCTCAGTGCGGTTAAAACATTCATAAAAAGTAAACCACATCTGTTGTTATGCAATCTCGTTCCCAGTTTCTTCGTTCCCCTTGACCAGCGGTCGGAAAACGAGAGCTCTGGGAGCAACCATTTTGAAAGAACCGAATTCTGGTGATTCTGCCCATGCGGTTTCACTGCGCAGTCTGCATCTATCGCGCATGCCTGAAATGGTTGCTCCCAGAGCTCTCGTTTTCCGACCGCTGGTCAAGGGGAACGAAGACTCTGGGAACGAGATTGGTTGTTATGCAACGTGCACGCGCACGCGCACCTCTTTCGATTCTCTCTGAGAGAACCAGGTCTTGCAGGGTATACTTAAACTAAAGCGCTTAAATGGAAAGTAGAAAATGTCACCTTTATTTTCGTTAAGCACCACGTAAGCTTCATCTTCATACGCATCGTTTCTGATGATGTCGAATATCAGGACCTGCCCGTTACCAAGCCCTACCCACAATTCCTCGCCTACTTGCATAATTGTGGTGACACGTGACTCACTGAATGCGATGACCTGTAGTCAAGGAAAAAAGACATTGAACCGAGCATTCAGAGAAAGAACAAGTCTAAGTTAACTTGGTGGATAATTTAAAAAAAACAACTGTTTTCTTACCCTTGAGTCAGAACTGATGTCGAGGCTCGTGACGTCATCAACCTTTGAAAGGACGTCAAAGGTCACGTGGTCCAAAAGCAGAACGCAAGATGACCTGATAAAAGAAGCATTGCTTAGTAATATGGAGAGCGTAGTGGAGAAATTTTTGAAGTGTACATGTATGTGTTTAAGGACGTTCGCGCGAAAATTTTCCAGTCGATAGATTTCTTTTAAATTGTTACTGCAGTCAGATAATGAGTTACTTGTGTCAAAAAAAACAAAAAAAATTGGGGGATCACCGACTTCGTTTCAGAGATGAAGCCTGTGGAAAACTACCCTGATTTTGAAAAAATTGGCGTTCGTAATTCAGCATGGACTACAAGGGTTTCTAGTTAAAAATATCGACGGCGAGTCAACGGAGGCAAACTATCTTAGTCATATTTTGTAGAAATGGGTCTGTTGCGTCAATAATTCCAAATTTTACCAACGTTTTAACAAAAAACTTAACCCTTTAAGCGGCACTTGAAACCGTCGCACAGATAAACGAAGAGCTAAAAAAACGGAACATTTGCAAAAAATTCAAACTTCTAGTCGATAGATTTTCTTCATTTTTTCGCTAAACGTAGAAAATCGGTAGAGAACATGATCCATCAAAAGAAAAATAGGGGTCACCGAACGTCCAAGATCGTTAAATCCAGGCAAAGCTGTAGCAATGGTAATCTGCCCTATCATTGTTCATTTCATTACTTAGCGCGCGCTCTCATGCATGACGTTGCGTGTGAATTTGCGTGCGCAGTAAGGATGCGCCCGCCGGAGTAGAAACGGAAACAAGAAAACTAGTCCTTGTGACGTTACGCATGCAGTGTGAGATAGCAATGTTCCCATTCGCAATTTGTTCGCTTCTCCTTCATTTGCGTTCATCCCGTTCCTGCATATCCCTTCTACGTGGCATGCGAGTTAAGAACAGCTGGAAATGATAAAACTTCAAGGCAAAATTCACACTAATTGAACAGTTATCATAAATTTCGTTTACGAATAGCAACAACAAAACAAGACCTCTTACCCCCTCACAGTACACCACACGCCATGTTTACCGTGTGTTAGCTTGGAGACCTGGTGACGACGAGATTGAGATACCACCAATGAACCGAGCTCAACAAGAAAACTGGAGAAATATAACAGCATAACATGTTACTCAACATTTTAGTACCACGCTCTAAACGGTAATTCCCAATACAGAATACTTCGTTATATTTCATTTTAGGTTAGTCTGGGGAATTTGGTTGTATATCAAAGCAATATCCCTCAGTTAATGCTTGTCTTTTTTCTTGTCACCTGTCAAGCTAGCTCTGTTAAGGGAAATTACATTTTGACTAATCTTTTGGATGGACGGTTTTGATGTCTTGATGTCTTGATGAAGGTACTGACCTCTTACTAACCGTGGGCGAGGGCCGTGCCGGGGAATATTGGCCCGAGGTTGTGGCAGTACGGACCGAACGCAGCGAGGTCCGTACAAAAACGACCGAGGGCTAATATTCCCCAATATGGCTTGAGCAAGTTAGGTTAGTAAGTAGTTTAGTTTCTTTTTCTCCAAACGTCTAGTTTTTTTCGCATTTTATCCGCGCATATTACCAGAACATTTATATTTTTTATGTGAGATATTGTTTTGAATTATTGGCGTATTTCGCGGAGGCTTTGAAGCTTTGAAGCATGCAATGATTAAAATTAGTTCCCACGTCATATTCCCAGCATTCGACTAAGTCATGTTTTTACAGCATACAAGATATTCTGTCAAAAAAAGAGGCGCCAAAATCTCACAAGTGTAGAACTGAGCCTCTTTTTTTTTGCGTCACTTTGAGTCGATTTTTCTGCTAATTTTAATACGGATGTTGTTATTGCCCCCTATAGCGATGTAACTTTAATCTCTTTGTTGTTGTAATTGGTTGTGGGGGAGGTCGGAAACTCAGCACGGAACACTTTGTTGCCTTCGGATGTTATACAGAGTTGTTGTTATCCCAATATGTCTACGTGATAGAAAGCGGTTTTAAATTGGGTGGGTGTCGTAAACAGCCAAGAAAGTGAATTCTGTGTTATTTAAGTCTATTCATTCAAAAAAATAATAAAGTTCATTCATAAAAGTTCTTACATAAAGTGAAACTGGATGGAAATTGCGTCATTCTGTAAGTTGAGAGCCAAGAGCCCAGCCAGTCCTATTCAAAGGTAGCACTAGGGGCCTAAAGGTGCGACACGTGTGAAATGTTTATGCATGTGAAATGCTCTTTGAATAGTGAAAATCACCAGCTTCTTTTTCACGAAATTAGCTCCCACTGAACCAAATAATACGGTGTTAAAATTGCATGGATTTCTATGAAATTTGGCTACACTATTGTTTAGATACTGACAAACAAAAGAATGAAGTGTGTTTCATTTTCAGTAACTATTCTAGCGGTCAATCTAGGAAGAATCTAAGAGCTGAGAAAGTCAAAACAAAAATAAATTAATATTTTGCCAAATTCTAAAGCTGATTACGTTAAGAAGAGCGCGCAGGTAAATAACTGATAAATTCGTGCCTGACTAACAGGCCCGGGGGGGGGGGGGAGGAACTCCCAGAAAAGTTGGGTGGGGGTGTGCGGCCCACTTTCCAAAACCCTTACCCTATTTATGACCAAAATCTGCGATTTTTGCTACCCTATTTATGACCTGGCCAAAAATTTGACACCCTATTTATGACCATTGCGGCTGACAGAGTTGCCCTAAGCATAAGCTATGAAGGACTTTTGTTGACGGTCTTATTCATAATGAAGAAAAAGTAGCTTCTTCCACGAAACATACCCCATTAAAGACTAGAGTGCTAACACCATACCCCATTTAACACCAAAATGGCCAAAATCGATACCTATTTATGACCAAAACGGCTGAAAAACCCTACCCTTCGGGGCCGCACATACCTATATAGCCCATAAAGGAGTACCCCCCCCCCCCATCCGGGGCTAACAGGGCGAAAAGCGTGCGTGTATAGGGCGCGAAACAGAGCGTTTGTTTTAGAGACTGTCAAAAACATTTGACAATAAAATATACACATTTTACGCATTTCGATATATATCCGGCAAAAGATTTCAATAATTAAACCTGTTATGGTAAGGTTTGCAAACAATTATCTGGGAGATCAACTGAAAATCCGAGGAAATTTACACGCAAATTCATTATTCGACGAGCACGTCTGTTAACAATATCTTGTGGGTGTTCGTATTTCTTTTAACGGGGGTTAGCGTTCACGTTTAGCGGGTTGCCAAGATTATTGACACAATTAAAGTAAAAACCAAGACACAGGAACCCTTCAGTTCATCGAAGAGCCGAAAACCCACTAACGAGCCTTTAAGCTTTTGTTTTCTAAATACGAGTCATTCAACGAGCTTTATTTTCACTAATTACATTATCTTTTCAATAGAACTACTTCAACAGTTTGCCATGTTTGTGATTTGCTAATTGACCAAATGCGTTCAATTATTTGAAGTTTCTGTTAAACAAAAAATTTATTATACCAAAACACGATAGAACTTGCAGTTGCAATATCATGTTGATCTTAAGCAAAGGCAGATAACATACAAACAAATTTAAAAAAAAACGTATATATATATATTTTTTTACAATAATCACTAATGCAGTTGCACACAACATTACGCAATACTGAATCCGCCGCACTTTGTACAGTTTCGACAAAAAAAAAAACACTTAAGAAGTGGACACTTCAGTTGAACCAAAACAAACGAAAACAATCCATCAAAGTGGTGACCTCATTTGAAAATAGTTGTTAATAATTTAAGGAAAGCCTGTATCACAAATAACCTGGTACAAGCGCGCTTAAAACAAAACTCTCAGGGTACAGATATAGTAACAACACTCTCAAATGTGTTCTAACTGTTTCTTGGTATTTCCTACGAAGGTAAGTGGACTCGGAAAAATTTCTAAACCTGGCAAACAGAAAGGTTTTGCTTGACGGACGACTGTTCAGTGATTAAGATTACGTTTTTACTTCAGCTTGTCATTCTTAAAAACTCATTGTGTCCTTGGCGTTGAGGTGCGTTGTTTATGAAATTTGCGGTTGTCAGTTTAGTTCGTAGCAAGACTTGCACAAATTACTATTCCTACTTTGTTTACAGAGACTGAAATACATGTACAGCTTTTCACTGCTGGTTACATCGACCCAAAAATAAACAGCTTTTTTGTAAAAAAAGAAGGCACATTCACGCGTATCATGATGAAAGAGTACTTTAGTTTTAAGTGTCGTTAAGGCGAATAAATTTATAGACTAAAACGGACCTTAAGGAGTGAGGAGACGAAAAGTAAAATTTAGAGGAGTTTACTACGTCAGTAGTGGCTTGGCAACTAATAGGGTTTGAGTACACAAATCACGCGAAGCTACAAGCATGGAGAAAATATTGATCAGCGTTCTAAGCCAAGCTAGGACAGCTTGGCTTGGAAGGGAGATATTGCACGACTCACGCGAATTAAGTGGGCGGGTGGGCGGGCCGTTACCTTCCCTACTGCTCCGCTGAAAACTGAGCAAGGAGTGTTCTGCTCCGATTCGGTATTTATTAGCACGCTGCGTCATATCACACATGCTACTGCACGCCCAGTAACCCATGGGGTGTTCCTTTCTGGTATTTTATCCTCGCATCTCATTACTCCAAGGGTTTTTCTCCGGGTTCTCCTGTTTTCCTCCCTCGACAAAAACCAACAAACTAAACTCCAATTCGACGAGGATAGAGGACCTGTATGAAAACCAGCTAAGCTCATGTGGCTTCCTCTCTAAATATTATAAATCATTATAAATACAATATAACAAAGACATAGCTCCTCGGATTACCTTCCATCGAGAATGACCACATTATTGCCACAGCCACACCACACGTTTTCATTCACGAGAGTTATACAAGTGACTGGCGCACCACCCACCCTGACGTGGGAACCTTCTGACGGCGCTTCCTGTCTACTGGCATTCTGGGAAGAATATTGAATAGCACGGATTAAGAGTAAGTTTTGGCCAGGGCAACCTTAGGCCAAGCGATGAATTAGCTGCGAAATAGTTTGCTCGTTTTCTGCCCGTTAGTAACTAAAACGATATGTAAGGGTAGATAAAATCTCAATTGGGACAAGTCATCTAAAGCTGCAGGTGTTAAGCCCGGTTTCTGTAGCATGAAGCGACTTGGAGGATTTCTACTGCCGTACTCCTTTAGATAGAGGTGATATTAAAATCTTCAAGATGAAGACAGCCACTGCACAAGTATGGCGTCTTGCCCAAGAAGATAAGGAAGGGTTCAAACCAGGAGCACTTGATCCGGAGTCCAGCGCGCTTACCACTGGACCCCTCCCCTCCTAGTGAAGCGATGTGCAAGACTTTCACTGTACCTGTAAGACGCAAATTGATCCATCAGCTAATGCTGCAAAGACTTTTCCATCTGGTAAATGAGCGATGTCAATCACCGAGTCATTGAGTTGAATGCACCACACTTCTGAGCTATTGAAAACACAATAAACACGTTTCAAAAGACAAGAAAAACAAGCCAACGGGAAGGTGTAGGGGCTTTTATGAATTTTGAAAATTGATTTCGTCTACGATCTTCTTTGATCTTACTAATACATCACAGCTCCAACGGGTTTGCAATCATCATCATCCACTCAAAAGTTTTCACGAGTATTCAACAAGCCATTATGTAAGTACGTCATTCAAGTTGCTTAGCACTGCGGGATGCGAATTTACAACATAACTTATTCACCGACTTTCAATAGTTTGCTATTGTCCCGTAAATAGAGACTTGATGTAGCAGACATAAGACTGGTTTGAATTTCAACCAAGAAATTCTCCTTACAGTCTCCAGACATTGTTGTTACTGGCAGCTGAAGGATTTGGTGAATTTGGTCTGTGATTCTGACGGTTTTGATAAATTAATTGGAGTTGATTTTTTGTGGAAAGGTTAATTGCTGACCAATGTCGGGGATGACAAAAGATAATTGGACTTAGCAGCTGAAAACGTTCTCGTCATTCAAAGCTATAAGCCATTCGCACCTGTTCTCTAGAAGGAACGCGTGCATATACCACGACACGGTCCCCACCAAAATGGTGCCATCTTCCAGCATGTCCGTACATAGAACACGTGACTTGAGCTGCCAATAACAAAAAGTACAACTGATGAGAATTCCATCGCTCAAATTAACTATCAGCGTGCCGTTTCATACTTCAATAGTTTGTTCTACACTGACTTCAAAACATTTTAACCACACAACTGGTGAAATTGCCTATATTATCGCGGATATTTCAACTACAGAAAGTAATATTCTACTGCGAGAAACTGCAAAGCAACGAGAATGAAACTGTTCAGGGTGATGGGCGTTCAGTGGTATGCTTGACAAGGAATGGCTTGATCAGTGACTTGAGTAGGCTGAGTGTGTGTCGTTTTACCAAACAATCACCTTTCTCTTGAAGGTTTGTGGCACGCAGATTTGGTGGCGCGGTTGAAGATACGTCAGGTTGCTTAGCAACTGCAGAGACAAAAACTGTGGGCTCACTTAATTCAGCGTCAATTGCTTGTTCCAAAAAACGGAACACGGTATTTGCGCGAAGTTGTCAGTGGTCAAATGCACTAAGCTGGAGCAATGCGATTGGTTACTTACATCTACGTCAAGAGTCCTCATTTCCTTCTTGTTGATGTCCAGTAGATAAACTTTCGCTGTATAGCGACTGCTGCAGAACAAACACACTGGGCTTGACAAGTCTGCAATGAAAAAAGAAGCGATATTAGCTGGGGCGGACTAAGCGTGTGTTGTATGCATTATGTTACTCACGATATTCCAGTCATTGACACTTTTTCGACGAAGAGTATTTGGCTAAAAAAAAAGAAGCCGGTTCGAAAGAGCGAATACTGAAAGAAAGGTTCTGTTCAACAGTATGCTTTCGTTTATAAAATACCATTCATGCCGTCACGCTTTATAGCGTTGAATTCTGTAACGGTGGTGAAATAACAGTGGCAAAGGGCGCTTTCCATTCCGCCAAAAACTCCGGTTTCAATTTACGGAACCTTCCAGTGACGAATAGAACAGCAGGAATACCCGGCAAATTTTTGCAAATTTCATACCGAAATTTCCGTTCAACTGATTGAGAATTTCAGAAACTTGATTTTTCAGTTCACAAATTCAACAATTTTCGGATTTTCTTCCGAAATTTCGTTACGATTTGCCCCATTTCTAGAATTTCATGATTTTGGGTCGAATGGAAAGCGCCCGAAGTTTAAAAGAAGCTCTAATCTGGAGTATCGGAAGAGCACTATGCATCATACGTTTTCAGCGTTGTTTCGGTAGCACGAAGCTAATACAAGTTTTGTTACACAAGCTTAAGGTATTGCTAAGCTATCGCAGGACACCCTCAGCATTTTAGTGAGTTTCCCTAATAATTTACCAATATCCATTTGTGCTTTTGGGTGGAGAGAGAAGCACTGTGAGAGTCGAAGTATCTCGCTCAACTCAACGAGCACTCAAGCCCTCACCGCACGGTATTAGATGTCCATGACACTGCTTATCTTAGCCTGCAGAGCTGGAGCAGGCGTTTTCCGTGTGTTCACGAGTTATCGATATTAGCTCGTGATTGAGTAGATTCGCCGCCTGGTGGCTTAAGAAAAGTTTTAGCCCCACTCCTTCTCCCTAAGACGCCTTTTCGTCTTTCCCTAGTTTGAATCCAAGATGGCACTCGCTTTATCAAAATGTGCTCGCTCGCCAAAATACGTCTGTATTGCAGGCTACTTTTTTCTCGTTAAGTCGACGCGCAAATATTACTCATTACTCTATGTAACTAAGAAACAGTTTGATACACGTTCAATGCAGCCATCACCACTGACGATCCATAACAAAAGAGATATGAGTTGGAAAAGCAATATATCATCCTTATCTCGAACAATTCTAATAATTGTAAGCTCGAAAGATGTAATGGCTGTAAAAAGGACAATGTGCTTCATTAGCAAAGTGGACATCAAGGGATAATTAAATGTTTAGACGAGCGATTTTCACCTCGACGAGTTCAGACTTCAAGTCGGCGTCGTTTGAGCGTAACAATAAGTTTAATTACGACTAAAAATAATTGTAACACTTCTCCTCGTTGTTACACGAATTGCTCTTCCATTATCAAGTAGAATGTTGTTTGCAAACAAGTTCCAGCTGTTAGGGGGTGTAAATAACCTGAGACTCCATTAAAATAGCAAGCAAAGATTCTTGATTTTTCATATTCACGGAAAATGCTAATTTTGTTTTTTAGCTTGTCAAGGTCATCAACAAAGCAATCTTTTGACATATCACAGCGAGATTGCTGGCGCCTTGGTTACGTAGTCCGGTATGGACAATTAAACTAAGAGCTTCAGCATTATCGAGAGAGACATTAGTGAAGTATGGTCGCTGCTTAATCAATCCCAACCACGAAGGACAACAAGAAGGGTGCGCCATGTAAGTTCAAATATGAGCAATACACAGCTACGCAGTCTCTTTCTCTTTCAAATCTTAAACAAGCGCAGATCTAGGATAGATGGTAACTGATCTCCAAAACACCAAGCACCAAAGGCCAAAGCTTCTAGAGGGGTTCGGGGCATGCTCTCCCAGGAAATGTTTTGGACTTTAACTCTCTCAAGTCCCCTTTTCTGGGTTTTTGAGTCGTTCGGAAAAATCTGACTGATCTCTGTGACACGATACAAATTAGGTACTGATCTGCACCTGTTACAGTGGTAATGCGAAAATATTGAGGGTTGTTTTTCTGATGACGTTTAAATTGGAGGAAACTCACAGCCATAGCTTTCTTAAGTAGAATAACATCAAAGAAGTCATAAAAAAGCTCGAAAATAAACAACGATGGTTATCACCGAGAAAGATTTAGACGGATTACGAACGAGAAACTTCAAAAAGTGGTCAATTTTATTCAAGATGCGGCGCGGTGACGTAGCTCCTTAGAGGATGACCAAGCGATTTTTATTTTAACTGCAATTTTAACTATTTCAAAAAGCGGTTGTTCTTTTAGCTTCGTTTTTGACGGATTGTATGTACCTTAAGTAGGTAAAGACATGATTGTCTATACATATTTACCGTTGAACTGTTTACTTCAGTAGTGATTTATTTCAGTATACAAATCTCGATCGAAGTAAATATTCATAAGAGGATAAAAAGTCTCGTAATTGGAAAAACGATTCAAACGAATCGTATCTTTTTAAGTTTAAGGGTTAAATGTTAGAAAGATTTGGCAAGAAAGACAGAAAACGCCGATAATGCAGGGTAAAAGTTAAACACTTTGCGCATTTTGCCTCGCATAGATTCCTTGCTCGGCAGGTAAGATTTTACAGGTATTTTTATGGTTTCGAGTATTGAACTCATAGCTAACCGGTGAACAACGAACACAAAAAACGTCGAATATACGGTACATAATTCCAAATTTAATGAGCTCCAAGAACTAATAACCTGCAGAAAATTATGGACTTTGAATACTAGCTAAGACGTAAAATGGTAAGCTTAGCTTAGTGACGTAAAAGGATAACAAAATTAGGACTATCCACTTAACCTTAACAACACCAAGAATTGAGTAAAAAACGTATGTGGAAAAAAAAAAAAACAGACGGAGAAAAGCACGAAAAGAAGAGCTGGGCGGCTTTAATTACACGCGCCACAGGAAATTTACCTGATTCTAAACGAAATAACGAGGTAATATTGTCTTTCTCGTTTAAAGCTAAAACATGCGAGCTGTTTAGAATTTCAAATGACTGTCGTAAAACCAAAACCAAATTAATCACTCTAGCCAATCACAAGATCCAATAACCCAATCAAAAGTCGCAGTTAATACACGAAGCTGACACAAAGCGAGGGGAGAGGTGAGTGAAAGAGTCACGATTGGTTTTGGTTTTACTTTTAATTGGACGGAAGAGTGGCGCGAGGTTTTGAGGCAAATCGACGTGTAGCGAAGTAATCCAAAAACCAATTACTTTTCGACACTCGAGTAAAAACCACTCCACTAGACTTCAGACACCCAGATTCACGCGTGAAATTAAGACGGTGGAATAGGTTTCAATTATTTAAAACTCTCAGTCGACGCTGCAAGCTAAAATATAAATATTAAATCTCCTCACTAGTCCTATGTATTTCTTTCAAAGTTTGTTTTGAGAGTTTTGTGTTTCATCAAGTGAATAGCGCTAAGATGATGAATTTCCAATCTGGAAAACATTTCTAAACAGTATAACCGATGGAAATGTTATGACCCAGGAAATGAAACAATTATCATATGAAAAAGAAAATTCCAATTCTCAGTACGATACAACACTTGTTATCGCCCAGAGGCAAGATGGTGTAAAAAGAAAATAATAAAACACCAGTGGGAAATACGACAAATATCACCCAGCCACAAAGCAGAGATTCGCATACCAGCTGATAGCGTGTTTGGCTTTCGAACTTGCGGATTACGGAGGTCAGGTTTTACATGTAAAGGTATATACGACAAGATACCAAGGCGAAATATTGTTTGTTTGTTTGTTGTTTTTTTAAGTAATTGAAAACATTGTTTACAAAAGTCTCAAAAGCACTCAGACTGTGATTTTGTTGTTATTATTGAACGTGTTTAAGGGTGGTGAAGCATTCATGACAAAACAATTGACTACCAGAGGCTAACAATACACATCATAACTATCATAGGTTTTAAATTGTTTTTATAAAAGTGGTTTTTAGAAATTTCAGGCACCAAAGCCCGAGCACAGATCACAATATGAAGGAGAATAAAAATGGGTCGAAGTGTCTTTTTACAGGAGCTAAAACTTAGCTCCTTAGTTACAAAAATCTTACCAATTTATTCGGTTAAAATACCGAAGTTTGCCATCATTTAACACATCCAGTATCACCACACTAACATGGAATCCTGACTAATCTGAATAAGCAATATGCGCGTAGAAAACCAGAAATTGAATGAAGACCTTCTTATAAGATGTGGAACATCGTGTTTTAAATATCAAAACAAAGGCTTCTTGCTGTGCGCTTTTTCAAACCAAAACGTGCTTTCCGGATCCTTCTTGTTTAATGTACTTTCCTCTTAACATATCGACCTAAACCACTTAAAGGAACTGAGACAGCGGGTTTATATTATTTAAACTTTAATTACAGTGGAACCCCTGTATAACACAGGGCCAGGGGAATGGGAAAATATGTTCGCTATAAGGAGGTTTCGTTAAATCGAGGTTCTTTCTCATATATTAATATTTTACTACTACCGGGACAAACAATATCGTTCGTTATACCGAGGACTTCGTTATATAGAGGTTCGTGAAATCGAAGTTCCACTGTATTTAAGTTTCAACCTTGAAATATTAATTATCTTGACTGATTAACGATCTTTTTTTGTGAGGTTTGCTGTAACATTTGCTGGACGATCAAGATTAGGTCAACCTTGGAACTATTTTCGTCATTCTTGTTAGCAAAGATTTATATAATAATTTAAAACACAAATAAATATCAACCCGGAAAACAACTGAAACATTAGATAACATCCATAACTCATGACATAAACACCCAAGTGTATGAATGGGTATCGGCGAATTGAATACTGGGGGGTAACCCTGAGATGAACTAGCATCCCGACCAGGGTGGAGTAGAAATACTCCAAGTCGCTTCATGCTACAGAAACCGGAAATAAGCGCCGGCCTGAAGGGCCACTTGGCTCGTATGCAGACTTTACCAAGACATAAACAATTCCAATTTCGTATTTCACACTGCGCGAGAGAAGGAACATCACTGTTTTTTTTTTCTATAAACGAGATCGTAGCAGAGATGAAGATAGTGAAATACTTGTAGGATATGTCAAATATCACAGCTACAAAGCAGCCAATAAAATTGTAACTGAACATTATTTGGCCGGAGTTATAGTTGAGATACTTGTGACTTCTTAAACGAGTACCTGAAAATATATCATTACAAAGGAAATTTTTGAATTAAATTTCACGTGAAATCCACCGCCTGTGCCGCAATTAACATAAAAATGTTGTTCAGTATTGACAGAATCGAACATGTTCACGGGGAACACTAGCTGATTTTGATGGAAAGGATTTTCGCCACAGGAACTTAAATGTAAAAATTGAAACCAGCAAAGGTGATCGAAGAAAACTAACTGTAAGACATTACCTCACGTTCATCCTAAACTGAAAAACACTCGCCGTTTCCACAACCGGCGACCAGAGGCATTCAATTACAATAATACAAAAGAAAAAATTTATCCACCTGGCGTATAACTACATAGTTGTCTTTTGTCAAGCGTATTTAAAACAATTACTTTTGCTTGTTAAATTAGTAAAATCGAAACTTCCTCCCTCTCAGCGTGAGGCATGTTGTTGAACACTCGCAACTCCGAATAAATTAGGAAACCCACACAAAGAAGTCCAGTCTCCGGCGAGAAAGCACACTATCGACACAGGACAACAGAGTGCTTTGCGGCCGGAACAGATTTCGCACTTCCACTTAGTGTTTATTTCCTCTCAAGTTCAAGTTCATCGAGCTGTTTATCAATAGCTCAATCTTAGGCTTCTCGGTGTATCTGGAATTCCCCAGTTACAGTAAGATTGTGCTGTTTTCAATCATAAACATGCTTTCCTATGTTTTGCCTTGACAATGGACGCATTTCGCACGCACAGCGGAAAGAACACAGTCGTCATTCAGAAGTGTACCTCTTAGTAAGAAGTTCAATGAAAATGAAATCTCTTAAATCCTCCTGACTCTAACGTGAGTGATTCTTGTCTGTTTTCAGTGAATTGTTAACCGACATCCCTACTCTTGGACACGTTTATGATCCCGAGCTCTTAATGGTAAGTTATACACTATGTACAACAAAAACAAGGTACACTTGTGAAATAATGAGAACGATAAAAAAAAAAAAGATACAGAAGATAAATTCCACAAATTAAAAGTTCAAAGGTGGACCATTACCAAGTTGCGAGACAACTTTTGAGCCGTTAATATTCCATAGAGAATGCTATTCATCTCTTGTTATCACTAGTTTTTCAAATTTAATAGCCTTTCAAGGTTACATCCCAGAGTTGATGACTTTGTTTATTCTCATAACTTATAACCTTGACAGCATACTGATAGTGTGGGGAGAAATTAGATATTCATCGCCATTTGGGAATAAAGCACCAAATTGAAAGAAAAAGAAATGATAAAATTTATTTAACATCAGAATCTCCTGAAACCCTCCAAAACATGTGTGATGTGGTTCCGTTAAGTGGGTAATGGTGAGTTGTAGCCAATCGTAAGGAGGCTCTACTCTGGGGGCAGCAGCAGATTTCAAAAAAGAAAGGTCCGCAATGCGTATGCGTGTTGACTACTGACGTTCTAGTCATTCACAGATATCATAGAACTTCAGGCCTCTGAAGTCAAGTCAGACCTCGCGAGGCATCATTCGAACTAGTGTACAAGACTGTTATAAAATCATTTTATCTTGAAGGGATAATTTCTTCTTTATCTCTCATTATATTACTTATGAACTATTGACACAAAAGCTGTAATTTATGTCACACTTCACACACACACACACATGAACTGAGTGTCAGCCACAGACAGATGCATGTTTTGGCTTTCTTGGGCTTCGTTGGCATGCATGGTGCTTTTAACAACTTAATCCGGGATTTATAAATGTAAAAGAATGTTAGTAGGTACCAAAAAGAAAATGCTCCCAAATGATAAATAAAAAAGTTAAGCCTCCCACAGCTTAGTAGTTCCTGCTAGAGGAGTCAGATTGTAGATTATCGGAGAGAGCACATACGACGCATATTCAGTCTTACCTCGACATGTGGCCAGCGCGCATTCCAGAATTTCGTGCTGATCCGGTTTCTCAAGTTTTTCCTGGCTGGGAATCTCCACCGTGAACGAACTGACGCGGGAGCGCTATATATGGAATAAAACAGTTATGGAAATAAGCTCTAAAGAAAGCTTTTAATGTGTCAACTTTCCAACAAGTAGCCTTAAAATTGCAAGAAACTGCATAGCTTTTCAAATGTCACACGTCACAGAGATTTATCTTCCATTACGAAGTTTTTCCACAGTGCGAGATGAGAGCAAAAGGAAAAACGAGAGTCGAGCCGCGAAACTGTGAAGAATATCAAGATGAGATGAAGGGTAACAGAGTTAATACTCCACCCTGTATTGGCTTTATTCTCTAGGTAATCCCCTCACGTTTTGAGATGTGGTATCAACCGTATCCAGTCCTCCCGCGGATAAGCTTACCACGCGTGTTGCGTGGATGATTTCGCGGAGGACGAAAATCCGTGTAAACCCTTTTGAGCTATCCACCTATAGCCAATCGTGCTATCACAGGACTGGCTACTTCTCAATCCTCCTCAAATTTCTGACGCTGGAAGCGAACTAAAAATAACTTGAGAGGGATTTCCCTGGAAAAAAATTTTAAACTTAAACCTCGGACGTTCGTGCCAATTGTTTCTGCGCATCCTTACTGCGAACGCAGATTCACACGCCACGTCATGCATGAGAGCGCGCGCTACGTAATAAAATGAACAACGATACGGCAGAGGGCCATTGCTATAGCTTTGCCTGGATTTAATGATCTTGGACGTTCGGTGACCCCTACTTTTCTTTCCAGAAACAGACTTTATTAACAATTATTTCCACATTGTTCAAAAATGAACAAAAAATCAACGTGGAAAGTTAAAGAAAAATATCAAGATACCTGTCTCCGGGACATCGAATCCTGCCATCTTGCGGCTGCAAGGCGCGTGAAACTGTGGTCGCTAAATGCGAACTTATTCTTTAAGGAACCTCACCAGTTGACTAAATTCACTTAATAGGTCCACTTAAACAATATTTGGCAGAGAACATTTCACTTCAAAGATCTAATTGCAATATTTTTAGGCTTACAGACACTGTGGCCTTATTCGCTAACGAAGCCGATTTTTTCAGATTTAGGGTGTTCTTCCGGGCATCTTTTCTCCAAAACGAAGTCGGTGACCCCCCATTTTTTTTCAACATTTCTGACAATAACCAACTCATCATCTTACAGAGGTAAAAGTCTCAGAAAAAAAATCAATATTGGAAAATTTTCGCGTAAACGTCCTTAAGATAAGCCTATCCCCGTTCTCTCATGCTTGTACCTTTGATTTGCATAATTGATAAAAATTTGTTCGCGCCCATAATCTGACGCAAAGAGAGCAACTGCGAAAAGTCGAAGACGTAAAACTTTTATGTAAAGTAGAGAATAAATTTAATCTGTTTCCAAGCTAGAGCAAACATTGTTGCTTTACGTGAAAGTTATGGGTTTATTTTCCTAACGGAACTTTCGTTTTCCTCGAATAAAATTATAATTTAAATAGAATTTCCAAGCACTATCGCTTTCTTCTTTCACGTCGTGGGAGGTGAGACGTTTTGTTGTTAATTCAGGCGAATATTACAACATTGTGACCAATACGATCGATAAACAAGCACAAACATTCTTAATTACGTTTTGCAGTCAAGTTTGTTCCCACGATCACAACCGAAATTCTTCTCACTGATTTTGACACTTTTGCCTTCAATAAAGGCGTCTCTCACAAGGTGATCCGAAAGTTCATTCTCATAACCTTCTTGCCTGAATAATGTAAGGAGAAAATAGGATTTAATTTGCACTACTTCATGCGCAATAGTCTATTACTCTGCCGTCCCGAACGTGACATACAACGTAAACAAAATGCGATAATCAGTTACAGGCGTTATTGGAAACTCAGTTTATTTACTTTTAGCTCTGAAAAGAACCGCCGACGTACTTGAGAATGGAATAAAAATGAAAAACTTCCGAAGCAAATGGCACTTAGCACACAAGGGACAATGAAAAAAGTAGGAGAGAAAATCCTTTAATGGCGAAAAAAATAAAAAGTGTTAGTGGTCATTATGCAAAATACTTCCTTCCCACGTTTGAGCAAAGTGAAAATACTTCGGCGACAAGACAAGTGATTTTTTTTAACGTTTTTCTGGGTACTTATCGGACAGAAGCAGGTATTTCTCCCAGCAGAAAAAATAAAGGAAGGGAAAAAACCTACTTTTAAATTTTACTTCTTCTCGGAAAAATCCGTGACCGGTTATGAAGCTACTTTAAATAAGCTACTTTAAATAAGAAACAGTAATACTTTTCTACCCTTTCCGCTTAATAAAAAGCTCCGCCAAAAAAAGAAAAGAAAAAAAGGAATTGCAAATGACCCTTCGTATCTGCGCTCTTGAGTGTAACTTTTTCAAACCAAACAAAAGAAGCACTTCCAAATTGGAAAAGAACTTTCCTCAAGGTCAGTTGAAGAGCCATGTTCGAAAGACTGGCCTTGTAGATATATTACTTACCACTGTGTCAACTGTATCAGGTTACTATAATTTTTAACATTATTGCTTAAAACACCGGAAAAGCGTGTTTGACTGTTTCGGCTAATATCTATTGAAAATTGGAACAGGACTGAGTTTCCTGTCACAAGCAAATTAATAACTATTTAAAAAGGGAAAATCGAAAAAAAAAAAAAACACTTCGAGAAGCGAAAGATCGCAAGTCTTCAACGCAAGGAACGGTATGTAAGTATATATGCATGTATGTGATGCAAAAAAACTGCCTTTTTTGGATAATTCATTTAGGCGATAACTTCAGATAATTCCTAACTTATTCTGTGGTGATTTCCTTTCCCTCTCACCTTACGAAACACGATGAGATTAAAAATCAAAGTCGCATTAACAAATCTTTCAGTATTTTCCCGCAATAGAGCAAAAGCCAATCCACAATTTATGGCATTTTCCGCAAGCAAGGCAGCGGAGGCTCCTTAATAGCGCTTTTCACAAAGTCGGATTGTTACATCTGAGAGATAATTAATCATTAATGTCACAGTTCCTGAGAATCTCCTTTATCTAAGAGTTTCGTCCGATCGGTGTATAAGTTTAAGGCTAGGTTGGTCTTCCATTGTTCGGAGAAATTAGAAAGGGATTACCGAGTGTGCATTTGTCAGCAAAAGAAAAATGTGTTTCGCATCAGTTTTGGTTTCGTTCGCGACACAAATCAATGACAAACAAGATGAGTTTCGCAGACTCATCTCGTGACAGAAATAGCCTGGAATACGCACGTCAGTATTCCTCAGGTAACAATTTAATCACTCATGGCTTCTTCCGACAACATAGATAAATCAATCAGTCGTTCTCCGGTAGAAACAAAATAACAAGAACACGGTAAGCAAGCTCTACCCATGACACCTTTCGGCATTGTCGTGACCGCTTTTACGTTTCTGCAGGGCAACCCTTCTCGAAACGGCTGTTTATATTTTCGTGATTGTGTGGTGCTGAGCCCTCTAATGGATCAGACCGAGTTTAACTAATCTTGACTACCTGACTCCGCTTCGCGTTATGATTGGTCGATGGCATCGTTTTCATTTGTTATCAGCGGCCATATGAGCACAGATCTACGCCACATCTTTTAGGTGATTTTCACACGTGGTTCATTTTCAATGGCTCCGAATTAGGAATATTCAGCAGCTTTGTATTGACGCTTGATCGACCGGTCGAATTTGTTCACTTTTTAGCCTCTGTTCTAACAGTTTCATTCCAGACTGGCTTGCCTCCTACACAGACATGGGTTTCCTGGTTCTCTGACTATAGTGCTTTACTTAAAAGAGCGGGAACTACAAACTTGGCAAACAGGGGCATGCAAAATATGATTCTCACTCTTTTTAAACGACTTCACTTTTGTTAATACCCTAAATACTTAAAGATTTGTTTAGTCTGCGATCCAGCACTTATTCCTTAAACCGCACTGATAGTTTAACTCTACCTAAAATATATACAACTACTTATGGCCTTAATTCCTCTAGTTACCAGGCCGTCAAATCCTGGAACACACTTCCAAATCAATATCGCACTGTTAAAAAATCACTTTGAGTGTCGAAGTGTTTATCACTACTGTACTAACTGGGGACACTGAAACAAGCAAACAAATATTGTAAATTGGACAGAAACTTGTTAAAAATCCCAACAGGGATTTCGTTACAGATTTTAACACCTTCCGCAAATTAATTTTGCATTGCATTGTGATTGGCCGTGAGCAGGCCAATTTATCGTTAATTCTTAATTAACGCGCGCGCGTTCGCAATTTTCTCAATCAAAATAAATGGGTAATCGTGTGAAAGCTCAAGCAATTAAGGATTTACACTAGTCGTGATATTTGAAAATTCTTTCAGATTGCATTCTCCTAAAGGCTCGTGCAATTTGGAGAGAATTTTCAAATATCACTCGCTGTGCTAATCCTTAATCGCACTCGTATTCACACGACTACCTATTAGGCAAAAAATACTCGGGGGAGCGGGTTTCAAGGACAATGTAAACTAACACTGAAGTAAGTTACTAATAAAGATATGTAACATTAGGTAGCTCGAAGAAACTAGCAGCAATGCTACTCTGTAAATTCGAGGGTAATTAAAGTTTATGATGATGATGATGATGATGATGCGTGACGAACCAAAGAATTTCCGTTGGTCAACTACTCATTTCTCCTTACGCAACCAGTATATTTTCCCACAGAAAGGTGTTGAGAATAAAGGAAGTCATCAGCAAGAAGGTGCTGCCTTAATGCGCTACCAAAATCAAATAGCAGTCAGTAAAGAGTAATCAATCAGTAACATACCGTTCTCTCTTCTCTTGTGATTAACTTGTCGTCTTGTCCGGTTCTAACACTCGCTAAATGCTTTTCTTGCTTCTCATTCAGTGTTGTTATGGTCGGGAAGATTTTCAATTCGTCATATGAAGACTGGTCGAAAATACAAAATAAATTAATTACTGAACAGTTTGGATAGTGGTGGAAAGGCAAGGGGTTCCCCTCACGTTCGTTTTCCACTCGCTGTTCTTCAAGCTGCTCTCCTATAGACCAAACGCATGGAGCAGAGCAGTGAATCAACGAATTTCGTACCCAGATCTTACTACGTTTGGCCGTAGAAGACCTAAGTTCAAGATAATGAGTCAGCAAGTTTTAATTCCTTAAAAGAAACTAAAGTCAATCCTTCATGCAATTCTCCTCGCGCATATTGGTCTTCAAACGTTCATCAGATCGTTACTGCAGCTTTATAAGCTGCCTATTTTATAACTAACCTGCGTTGTCTATGTCAATGCAACGCTTCGTATGTTTACAACAGTTGCAAAAGGAGGTAACAATCATTCCAGTACGCGGTATTCAGGCTACTCTCGTGAGTTCTAACTACAGCTGTTCACTGAACAAACTGTTTTCAACAACGCCTACCCACATGTTCCCAGGCACCCTTGCGCGTTAATATACTGCCTAGTTCCCAAAAACGTCTTGGTAGAAAAGATTTTATAATTTATGATCAATAACAGCTTAGATAAGAGCTTTTACCTTAAAAAGCTGATCTTTGTCGTAAGTGACCCTGGCGGCTCTTTTCATGTGCTGCATGATTTCCAGGGGACAAGACAACTGCCGCAGAGCGTGTTGCTGGACCTTCAGCAAACCCACTGCGATTCGAAATAATGCCTGAAGATAAAATAAATAGTAAGGGTCAGGTAGGTGATAGGGGTCATTCGTGACAATACTATGTACGCTATTTTGTGTTGGATACAATACTTTATTTTCAATAATTATTGATGGATGTAAATTCAGAAGCAAATTTCATCTGCTTTTGAGTGCTGGTAAACGAAAGCAGGTCAGATTTATTGTTGCCACAACAGATGGATCATGAATGAACGAATATCACAATTGCTAAATTGTCCTAGTACGAGAAGAAGATCTCCCAGGGAAGAAAAATTAAAGCTCTTCTCTTTTCTTACTATACTAAATACTTACTTCTCTCAAACTTCAATTCCTGTTACCACGACTCTTGAAAAAGTCAGTAATTTATCACGTTTATTGCCTGCTTATGTCGTTAAGCTAAAAACAAAGCAAAGCTTTACTATCTCAACCGGACTAACCTCTCTACCTTCAAAGACAAAGCAATCCCAAATTCGAACAGCAGTCTACAGGATTGATAACAAGAATCGATTAAAAAATAAACCTGTATGTAGATAAGAGAACGAGGCAAGGAAACGAGAAAGCCGGAGTACAAGTTCCAGGAGTTTTACTTTATTGCGGTTTGAGAACGCTGTTTATCCGTATTTTTCGGTATAAATAACAACTTTCTCCCAAGTATTTTGTAACATATAAAATATGAAAAGGGAGTGGAATTAGTTGCTAATATTTAGTGATCCGTTCAGCAAACGAGTTACCGGTTCTTTTACCGCAGTTCTTTTACCTCCCTCGAGTTGAAAACTAGCAAACCGAAATAAAATGCTTTAATGGCCACTTTCATGTGGCATACCTTGGCCGTTTGATTCTTGTTTTCAACAATATCTCCATAGTTCGACGTGTACTCTTACTAGTCCAGTTATCTTCCCCTAAACTCAACACATAAGTCTTCAAGCATCCAATATAAAAAGATTCATTTCTTGACTAACTGGATTACTCAAGCTAGTGTCTATATCAAGATTACATTCTTTACTCTCCGCATGCAATCCACACTTTTTCCAACAAATATTAAGAGACCCACCCACTCACGAAATTTTTATTTCTTACCTCAAAGGGTACCGCGTCAATGAAGATGGTTATGAACCAGTTGAATGTTACAGTGGAGATGTCCACTCCATAGTACTTGAGGTGCGCTTGTAAGCCTGGTAACGATTCACTCAGAAGCTCATTCAAAACCGACTGAAAACAACGAAGAACTGCTTAGGTTAGTTTCTGTCACGTCTAGATAGGTGTTAATGTTTTCC
Source organism: Orbicella faveolata (assembly GCF_042242905.1). Classification (NCBI taxonomy): domain Eukaryota; kingdom Metazoa; phylum Cnidaria; class Anthozoa; order Scleractinia; family Merulinidae; genus Orbicella; species Orbicella faveolata. Next base: position 11,482,842 of record NW_028301565.1, read on the forward strand.
AAAACAAATACTCGGGGCAGGGAGTTCAAGGACAATGTAAACAAACACTGAAGTAAGTTGCTAATACAGACAGCACGATTAAGAATCTTAACTAGCGGGACGTTAACCAATTGGTCGATTGACATGTGCAGTTCAGGAGTTAACCTCGGCACTACCGAGAGCAAGAAGAGCTACCGGTCAGGGCAGATCTGCCGAATCAGGTTTTGAACAGAAGAGAGGCTAGAGTTGACTTTGTTAATGATACAAAGTTTGCTACTTTTAATTTCAATGTAAATTATCTTGTTATAATGCTTACTAGTTTCCAATCTCTATCATCACAAGGTCAAGCCAAAACATCGCTTTTATACAGAGGCTTGGTTACACTTCAGGACCAAAGTCATGCTTGTGTCACGTCTTATAAAGGGACTAGGTCACACAACTCTGAGTATTTATCACTTTGTCTAAAAGAGGCTAGGTCACACAACAATCAAAAAGCCATAAAAAGGCGCAGGTCATATTTCATACATTCTCACCATTAACAAGTTTTGCTCGATTTTTTTGACTTGACAGAATAACGAACAATATCGTAGCTTGTATTTAAAGACAGTTTCTTTTTTAAGTGTCAAAAAAATATAAGGGCTTTCCCACCTGATCTGCTAAGGCCCCGCTCAAAGACTTGTCAAAGTAGTTTTTTAAGTAAACTTCAGTAACAGCAACGAAAGACCTGTAAACAAGAAAAAGAAAATGTAAATTTTTTTTTAAAGTTATTTTGCTACAAGAAAATAATACTAATGTGGTTACCAAAAGGCGTCTTCTTCGTCCATAAAAAGGAGACACATGGCCACAATAAAATTCATTCCCTGAAAAAGAAATGAAAAATAATAGCAAAGCAATATTCTTGCATAGTTTTTGAGTACGCCAGGAAACAAATGGGAACAACAATACTTGACAACCACTCGACAAGAGATAATCCAAAATCTCATGTTATTCAGATATTTCTAACATCGTATTCAAACATAGATTCGCAATGAAAATCTACAGTCATAAACATGTTATCTTGTCTTGTTCAGCTTAAAAAACCTAATCACACGCGAGAAATCTACTTTTTGTTTCACCGATTAAAACTAATCATAGATCAGAAGAAGTTCAAACAATTTTCCTTAAACCATAACAAAGTGTATCTGAAATGAAAACAAAGCTCATCGACAAACAAAGATGATCACCTGGTCTATCATCCTCGATAAAAACATGAATATTTCAATATATTTCGTCCACAACTGAGTGGGATCCCCTTAAACTTTAACATCTCTCAAATTATTTTTCCCTTGGCCAGTTAAATCGAATTCTGAATTATAGGAAGAACCTTCACCTATTATTCACTACAGAGAAAGTTTGCCGAAAGTTTTGTAGTCCACGCATTAGTGAAAAAGTTAGCCCGGGTCAACAGTGGTCCCACCGTAAACATAATAAATATTTTATGGTAAGAGGACTGTCTTCACGGTCAGGAATCATAAACATCTAGATTGTCGATACCCGATATCAATGTCAAATGTCAGGTTTATAGGTGAGTAGATAAATACCGATATCAATACCTGTAGATAATTTATATCTGGACGATGAACACAAAACGCGTGGAGAATCCTGGACAATTTCTTTACCTATTATAGCAAAAAAAATTAAAATAATAATAATAATAGCTGAAAGCCATCATTGAAATTATAATCATGTCTGCGAATAAAACATTATCAGTACATTACTATTACACAGATGCTGAGACATCTGGCAATTCGCGTTTTGTGACCTCGCTTCTAAATAATCTATTGCTTCGTTGGACGTTTTCCCGTGTGGAGCACTTGCCTCGTCTTAACTTCCCTTGTCTTTCTCTAGATTTAAGTCTTGAGGTAAGTTCGCTTTTCTATCACTGATTTTAAAACCAGCCGGTTATTTATATCTTAAGCTTTTTGGGAGGCTAAACGAGAACGAGATACTTGACAAAACAATTTTCTGTTGCTTTGCTGGAAAGTCAACTCCGCTCTCAACGAATTTTAAACCGCTCAAATTTTCGTTTTTCTTTTTTTTTTTTATTCTTTAAACATATTTTAATGCATGTTTGCCCCAAGAGCTCAGAGTACTCGTTTTGATTTCAAATTTTCCTTGACAGATGTCAAGAAGTTTCCCTCGTTTGGTCTACACTAATCGAGGGAGATGAAAACCTGTCCACTTGGAAAAACTCTCGTACAACTCTCATCCTTAAAACAGGATTTTTGCTCGACTATGCAAACCTCTATGTCAAAGTATAACTTTTCAAGTTGAACGAGTCTCGAATATACACCCTTGGCAATAACAAATTCCCAGAAAAGGGCATAAACGACACCATTATCAAGCATACGGCGTAAAAAATAAATTCGTCTTACTTTCCACATTTGTAGTAAAGTGAATCGCTATTGTAATTAAATGACAACACAACATCAACTCACAACTAATCAGGGAGGCTCACCGCCACGGGGACATCAATCGATTGTGATTAGTTTTCATTTTTCTGCATTTGTAGATATTACTTTTGGACCGTCAATTGTTTTCAAACATTTCGCTCGTAGTCCTTCTTAATCTTCCTTAGTTGTGAATATCCTTGTGGATTTTCTCTCAATAATTACTTCTTTATTGTTTTCTATTCTCTGCCTTTTCATTTAAAATTTAAAAGTAAATTTGTACAACAGAAAAAAATTTAAATATCGTGAAATACTTCTTAACAATTGATAATGTGCGCATGTATCTAAACAGCCTTTGAAGGCGTTCTTCACAGTCGCAAAGCAGTGTTATGAGCAAAAACTTAAAAACGCGGTCAGAAATCACCTGAGCCTCTGATTGATGCACTCACAGTCAAGTAGCTCGGATATTTCCGATCTCAAATAAATTTACAATATTTAGAGAGGAAGCCACATCAGCCCTAGCTGGTTTCCATGCTGGTCCTCTATTCTGGTCGAATTGGATTTTGGAGATGTTGGTTTTTACGGAGGGAGGAAAACCGGAAAACCTGGAGAAAAAACCTCGGAGCAAGGCGAGAACCAACAGTAAACTCATGGCACCGGGCCGGAATCAAACCCAGGCCACATTGGTGGGAGGCGAGTGCTACCACCACTACGTCATCCCTGCTCCCCATTTGAGTAAATGATCCCGGATCTAAGTAAATTATGAATGACAAAAGGAACGATCCTAACTTGAAATAAAATCTTACCCCATCACAGTCGGCAGATCGAAATCGTTCATTGTTGGGCATGGTCCGTAGCAGATCGCACTTGATCTGGTTCTCGGTAACAGTGAGGTGAGTGGCGGAGATACTCTGAAAATAGTGAGCATTATCAGCATAAAGAAGCAGATTTATCACCAGTCTCCTATTCTGTCCACAGACCCTCTATTTTGCCTTGAATTCGTCGAGAAGAAGGCGGAAGAGAGAATCGTGTCTTCCTAATTTTTCACACCAGACATTTTTTTTTCGTATTTTGTCAATTTTCATTGATTTGAAAAGTGACATACAATTTTTTGTAAACACACAAGAGACATGCGTTTCATTCTCGTAACCAGTCGCTCCCGCTAAACCGCGTAAGAATTTAGAAACAAACAAAGGGTCTGTTAACGAGATAGACAAGGAAGCTCAAATGCAAATATCTCAGTGTCAGGAACAAGAATGCTTTTTTTGTTTTCAAATAAACGGGGGCAAGGAACTACAAGAGCCATAAAAACCAGCACAGGAACAAATGCGGAAATTCTATGATTTCTGACTGGAGAAGAAAGTCTCAAATAATGCGAAGATTTTCCAGTTAAAAGAAAAACTTCATCGGTAACACCTATTCTGTAAAGATCTGGCCGGGTGAAACAGCCCCTTTTACTACCTTGCTACGAGAATGAGAGAGTAACAAGGCCAAATTAATTTGAATTTAGCTGTTGTTTTGAAGGAAGAGAAAGATTTCCTTATGACACAGTACCTTGCGTCTCTCCACCCGGAGAAGTAGCTTTTGATAATAATCTCTACCCTGAAAATAGAAAAATACAGATCCATTTTAGCGATGTATGAAATAGACTGTACACTGCAATCGAGATTTACAAGAAATGCCGACAACTGAATTGAAGAAAATGATGTCTTACCTTCTCTTTTTTTATGTGCTCCACCTTTTGTGTCATGGCACTATGAAGAGAACCTCAAAGTCCGTTAGACTGAAGGGGGGTGGGGGGGGGGGGGAGGGGCGGAAAGGAAGGGATGGAAGAGAAGGGGACTCTAAGAAAAGTACTATGATAGCAAAACTGTTCAACGAACAGATGTAACAGAGTGATAAATGACTTTCAAACTGAATGAGACCCAAATGACAGGCACGCTGCTGAAGTGCGATTGGAGGAAAATTCACCATAAAGAAAACAATTGATCTACCTTCTCCATACTTCGCTTCTGCATGTTTTCGGTATACCCTCTCTCAAAAGTGCCTTCATCTCTTGCTGCAAAGAAACAATAATGAGTCACAAGGTACGTCTGAGCCACGTTTGGCAACATTCGGGGCCGAGTCAACTGACTTTTTTGGGCTTTACTGACCTCTTTGAAAAACACATTTTTCGTCTCTTGCTGCTTAGATTCAATGTACTGCGACCACAGACGAGCGTGACCATTTCTGTTCTGTAGAGGCAAAATAATTCAGTAATGCTAAGCGTAAAAAAACAAGGACTTTTTCACTTTTAATAGTTACCAAGCTACTTTCCTTAATTAAACAATAAAAGTCACTTCTGAAAGGAGAATAACTGTGGTACAGTTGTGTCAATGTTTTCATTCTCATAAGTATCTCGATTTACATTCAACCATGCAAATGTGCAGAAGCACTAATTTTGACTTCCTAACTTATTTCTCTTGTCGTCATAATTCATGAGATCAATATGTGCCACTAGGAAACACAAACGAAACATAAGAATAGAATCCTTAAACCACATAACTATGTAAAAGGTTTTGTCTAGTAATCTTACCCGGTAAAAACGCGAGTAATATTGTTTTAGCTCGCGGCATACAAAGTGAAATAGCTCGCTTTCACTTTCTCTTGCTCCTCGGATAAAACCATAACTGTCCTTGAAACTACATGACACTGAGCTACAAAAACAAAGGAATGTTTAACTACATGATCGATAAAATAGTTGGAAAAGGCCAAAAAAAAAAAAGGCAGTGAACATTTCAAGTGTTAAACTTTTAAACTCAATTAGCCCTAAATTCAACATACAAGTTGAGTCCTCCATCTTTCCTCATCCCCCACCATCCCCCGCGTTAGCTTAGATGATCTACATAATCCTCTTGTGAGGAGTGATTATACAACAGTGGTTGGAGAGGGTGGGGTGGGGGGGGGGAAGGTGGGTGGCTAAAGAACGCTCATATGTAGTACGTTAGCAGTGTGATATAGCGGCTCGTCTCACTGACTTAACTTGAAATGTTTTAAAACAAAACAAATATTTTCTGAGGAACTACACCTTTGTTAAACGGATGAGCCACATGGCATTTAAGGTGGCCGAACACAGTTTTCGCGCGCGCTTTTACTGATGCAATTCAGCGCGCGCACAAGGATTGCAAAAAACAAACATGCCGTCAATAGAGGGATCATTTTATTTACTCAACACCCGCACTATCTGTGCTATTTTTCTCTATAATTGAACGCAGTGTATTGATGGCTTTAGTCTCTTATCATAAACATATGTTACAAAAGGTAAAGATGCAAAGAACTCAGCAATTCTCAACTTTTTCTTTGTTACCGAAAGAACCCAGTAAAATGCAGCGCATGCGTAGTAAGTCAAAATTTGCACTCGAGGAAATACGCCTATTTCTCGAGAACCATCCATTAGAATTTCACGAAATTTGGCACGAAAATACTTCAGGAAATAAGTAACTGGAGTATTGAAAATAATTGAACTTTAACAAAGGAAACTCTAGATATTCCAGTAAACCTTCAACAAGGGATAATTAAAGATCTCTGTTAAATTATTAGCAAAATGGTCTTAACTTGTGAGAATCGTTACAAGCTTGGTGCATGCAAATTATAAAGAAAATCTAATGACTGGATTTTCTACAAATAAACAAAACCGATTTTAAAGGCCTGTTTATTTCTATTCGTGTTGCCATGGCAACGGCACATACGTCAACTTAACCATCAAAAAACCAAAGTTTGTGTTGTTAACTTGCTTGCTGCCATTTTGGCGACCGAGGGATCAAGGGTTTTAGAGAAAAAGGTGAATGAAACATAGGTATCAAAAACTGTGTTCAGCCACCTTAAATACTTTACATGATACAGATTCACAAAGAGCAGTTGACCGAGCGGCAGGCAGCTCAAAACGAGAACAAAAAAACTCTCCTATTTCCCTGTTTTAAAGGAAACTACTGGCGTCGAGTACAGGACAGGAAAGGCTGCCAGAGAGCAGGTCAACCTACATAATCAAAATAACCAAAATAAAAAAGCATCCCGCTATATAGTGTGCGAATGAATGAAACATAAAATTAGCTGCCCAATTACACTATTGCATAATACGCACCAGAAAATGTTTGAGGTAGAAAATTTTGGTATGTTGGGAACTTGTAAAATTTGGGTATGTTGCGAATGTTGGGCGAAGTGAAATAAGTAGAAGATATGAACTTTTTGACCGTGCAATATCGCTCCGTTTCCTTACGCACATACTGGCAGCTAAACAATATCACTTACAACAGCTGTTATCTTAAACTAAAGAGAAGTTTTACGTGTTTTTGACGGATTCTAAAAGGTACCAGAACATTAAGCCTCGATAAGCCTTTTCAAAGACAAGGAGTCATCCATAATGAACATTTGTGGTTATAGTAAAGCGCAATCTTTTTAATACGTGACTGTAGAAACAACTTACGCTTGCGTGTGAACGTTGTTCAATGCCAGCCACTGATAAATTATTAAAATGGGATTTTTGCCAAAACAGAAAAGAGCACGGTTTCATCTCGTAATGATAGGGACTTAACAGAAGTTGGTTAATTTTTAAGGACATTTGCGCAGTAATCAATCATTGAAAAAAAAGACTAGTCTAACTGCATGATCTTTGCTAACACAAAGAAGTATGAGTTAACAAGAACTTTGAAATTTAAGCTGAGACGGGAAGTTGGCTTTAATATGCTAATGTCGGTTTACAAATTGAGCAACATCATCAAATTAGCAGGTGATTTTAGTGAAGACTAATAACTTTCCCTAACACTTCGTGTTTGGTATTAGCACTTGCCGTTGTTATTTATCTCAATTACGTTGTCAATATAACATAAAACGCCGCCAACAAGCCTTGGGCTTCGGAGGCGAAGGGAAGCTTACTATCGTAAAAGACTGTGCGTTTCAAAAAATGTACAGGACAGGATGTATATCACTACCCGCTAACAAATTCGCTGACAAATTCCAATAAAAAAAAAATCATGATATAAACAGGACTAAGCGGAATCTCCTGACTTCCTTCTATAATCATACGAGTAATTAACGAAAGTAGACGACCGTGTTGGCAGCGGGCCAGCACGACGGATTATCACAACCCACATACATTGCAAAAACGTCGTTATTGTACGCGCGGCGGTCTTCGAACAAAACTTCTTGGAGCGAGCGTCAAAATGGTTAGTGACTTAAACGACATGGTATTAAAATACAACCTTCGAGAGGGGGGGAAAATGAAGTGTTTTGGAAGAAGTATTCCGTCAAAAGCATATGGATTGTATGATTAACGATTAAACACCGGTGTTTGGAAAGCTTAGCTGCTCGCGTGCATACTAAGAACCAATCAATAGCTGGGTTTAATCACGGACATTACTGCGAACTTTGCCGCTCGGAACTGAATGGTTCAAGTTAGAAACAACATGAAAGTTTATTTACCCTGCTTTGCTGTGGGCAGCACAAGCACTAATATCGGTTTATTCTCGTCACCTTGGCGACGAAAACAGACATGACAGAACTGCCTGATTTTTATTATTTTAAAAAATGCAGGTGACGCTTTGTGCGTGCCATTATCCTATTGATCCTCCTGTCGTATATATCTCAATACTCAGGACAGGTGCCAAAGAATTGTTTTCGTGTATTATCAGTTTCAGAAACAACGAAATTGGAAGGAAAGTTCCAAGAGATAAACGCCACCTACAGTGAGAAGGCGTCTTTATTCCCTGTAAGTCTGGAGTGAGTAATTAAGTAAGTTTTCAAAACATATCGGAAACAACCAGAGTTTAGTTGAAAGCTGGTTTGTCGACAGCAGGGCGGCCTCCACTGAAGGACGCAACAATTTAGGTATGTCTTTAAAATACAGCTTCTCGCATTAACACGTTCGCGGTTTCCTCTAACTGGAAGAAAGATGATAAAAAAAATCAATTGGAGGATAGGTGCGTAAAAAAAATGACAACGAAAAAGGACAAAAACTAGAGTTTACTTGCACGTGAACCCGATGATAAAATATCATACTGAATGATTGTTCTTGTCATTTTTTTCTATATGATGTCTTGATAATTTTTCGTTTTTTTTACTCTATTCAAAGAAAGAAAACATAATGCTGGGATTTTTCCCCAAAAATGTTTTTAAGCTATAAAAACTGCTAACGGTCTTTTTTAGAAGTGGAAATGCAAATTCAAATTAAAAATAATATAACGCACACTCAGATAGCATCTTGGAACTTTATAAAGTTCGCTTTTCCCAGTAGTTAGTGTCTTCAGCACAAGTCGTAAAATCGAAATAAATCCAGCAACAATCTTTCCACTCTTTACACATTTCTGGTAGTGGAAGTAGCTCGTATGCAAAGTTGAATTTGATATTATTTTTAGTTCAGTTACTCTCCTACTCACTCCCGGATGCCAGAATAAAGGATCATTTAATTTATTTCCATGTTCAGTTCAAATTTACAATCATTGTACTCCGAGTGTGAAAGACTTCATCAAAATTGACACCATACAGAGTGACCAGTTCAACGGGAGGGTATTTGCTGAGCCGCTTGGGCTACGACTGTCAACTTTTTAATTAACACAACAGGTTACACCGTTGTAATAATTCCTTGCTCCAGCTTGATAACACGCGAGATAACGCGCGGGATGCCGCGCAGGATAGCATTCAGGATAACGCAAAGGTGTTCTAACTCAATTCAATTTAATTTAACCTTCGGAAACTCCGAGTTGGTAATAAACTAAGCGCTTTCACTTGAAGTACAATAAGCTGACAATTAAATTCTAAAATCACCATTTTGTAGTACCTAATTTCAATTTACGGGTTTTCATGTTCTTTTATATCACTTTTCAAGTACGCGGTACGAGGCCGCTCTCTCTCTTCCGTCCTTCTGGATTTGTATAATACTGTCGAGATTCTTGTGATCTAGTAAGCCGAGCATGATGTTATAAAGCTACCTTTATCGACCTTCAAGTCACATTCCTGCATTACAACTAGTATTGCCGAGATCTAAAGCCAAAAAAAGGCTACGAATTACTACTAGAATAGCATTTTTTTTTTATAGTGTAATACGTAAAACCAAAAATTCAAAATGACGAGTAAATGAGTCCGTGTGGCAATTTTGCTCGCAACTGCTAAGCAACGAAAAACATCAGCACCCTTTCCTTCCACCACATCAACATTGAATAAAGGTAATTTACAGCTTCTTTGTCACTAACAAGGTTGGATTCAGATCCGATCACAGTAAGCCTCCTGTTCAACTCGTTAATTTCGCGAACTTTTTTCGTAATTACCCGCCATAAACATGACAGAATTCGCTCAGTGAAAATGTCAGTGAACGTTACCCCGAACACAAATCCGACTTAGAGAAGCTATCTCTTGCCTGCTTGGTCTTTAACATACAATCTTCTTTACAAATTAATATGTAATGTTTGGGTAGAAAAATTGAAGAGTTCTTAAATATCGCAGCATCAGTTTTGAATTGTAAATCAATGAGTTTTGGCGTGTTGAACAAACAAGTTTGCCGGTGTTTAATTTCGAAAGCTAATCATCCCCTTTTTTAATCCAAAAATACTGTTTACACAGCTGAATAAATACCTACACACACATACATGATAACCTCGTTTGTCAGTGGGCAGCCACTCTGTTGTTAATGAGTCTTACTGTTGACAGCGCCCATTACAAAATGGCTTCTTGTCAGCGCGTTTCCGACACCTTTTGTTGTCTTACGGTAAAAGCAGGATTAAGCATTGTTTCGCCTAGCCTAAAATGTCAGGGATCTCATTTCAGGCTATGTTATGCCACCCGCATGAGGCAAGTAAAATTTGCACGTCACTAATAACCTTTTTTGTTGTTTCCAGAATTCTCAACGAAAATATAAGCTTGGGCCGGATATCTAAAAGAAGAGGGAAATGAAAACCTGGAAACAGACCTGGTACTCAGCAGTAATTTTAACTCTCCTCTTCTTTCTGTTGAAAAATTCAGTTGAAAGCAAAGATGTTGTTTACCCAAAGAAAGAACAACCGAAGAGAGACAACAACGAGAAAACGCACGCCGACACTAAACACAGACAAGTGAACAACAACCTGAAAAAGCTGGATCTTTTTTCATTAGAGAAAATAGACCGAGGTAGTTCGAGTCAAAAAACTTCGCCAGCAAGAAAGCGTTTAAACACACACAAAACTCTGGAACATCGAGAAACGCTTGACGGTGAGGACATAAATTCCAGTAGGAGTGTCCAATGCTCGCACGTACAGAACAGAAAGGTGGACAATCACATAAGCAAGGCACAAAAAGAAAGGGGCCATAGAAATACAATTGCTCACTTTGAAGACCGAGGGAGCGACAGACCCCTCAAAAGACACAAACGACAACCACGTCCGCGTCCCGCGGGGCCATCATCAGAACCTCCCGAGGGATCACCCGAGGGAGAACCAGAACGATCAAGCGGGGAGCCCGTGGCAACCACAAAACCGACATTAGAACCTGAAATTTCTTGGCCAGAACCAGAACCCGATTGGCCCAAAGCATTTGCAAAATGGCAAGACGCCTGGCCATTACACACGTACGGTTTTGCCGCGGTTTTCACGATCATCGCGTTAATTCCTCCGTTTGAGCTGCTAAGAATGCACGTTGATAAAACCAAGATGACAGCCTTAAAGTCAAGCTTGCTCGTCACAATATTCATCTTCAGTTCAACTCGGGCCATCGCCCTGTTCGTGGATCCCTACGGTTCGACCAACCGCTTTCACCTCATCATAACACAACTGCTGTTTGCTCTCGGTCATCCGTGCATCATCTCCGCCCTGAGTCTTCTCCTGCTTGTTTTGATCGACACGACCAAGATGAACATCGCTCCGCCTAAATTCCAGCGCATCAAATTCATCGTTCCAGTCGTGATAAGCCATGTCGCTCTGGTGATCGTGACAGACTTTGTCGTGGTTTACTTCCTGGAAGCTAAGATCCTCCTTTTGATGTGTCAAATATACTTCCTATCATTAGGAATTCTGCTAGCGGTGGGTTACGCCCGCGTGGGCTGGAAAATTCGCACGAATATCAGAGCCAATGTCAACAGCAAAAGTGCAGTGGATAACAGCATGCGACGGCTGCAGTACCTGATCGCAGCGTGTGCGGTTGCAAGCGCTCTCATAAGCGCACTGACTATTTACGGGGCCGCAGGGGTATTCGGGATATATTCGGGTGTACGCTACGTAAACCCCTGGCCATGGTGGATTTTTCAGACGTGCAATCGCATTCTTGAAACCACAATCTGCATTGTGGTCTTACTCATGAACACAAAAGCATCTAACAAACGAAAAATATTTCCAGCTGCACATAGTTTCATGACAAAAAGTCTATTCCAGTCAAGACGGAACACTGCGAAGGCCAAGAAAACAACACCAAAGGAAACAGCTGGTTGTCAGTCGATAACATCCACAGAATAATTTTCATAAAGTGATGATTAAACGCGAAAGTTGAAATCGTGAAACAAAAAAAAACCCAAAGGCAGTAATCAGAGATACAAAAGTAATCTCGTTTATGCTGTAAAATAAGGATTAATAGAAGTCATAGAAATTCTGAACGAACATCTTTGGAAGCAAAGGAGGGAAACACGAGGGAAACCCGCGGGAAACCCCCGGAAAAGCGAGGGAAACCAGGAATGGGGAGACTTTAAAAACACACAGTAATAAAACTGGAGGTTAAGGGTGCCAGTGGTTGGAACACCGTCATGCACAACTACCTTCAACTTAGGCTCAACATAGTGTGAAAAGAATGTCAAAAACTTAGAGTACGTTCGCTTGTCGTTATTCCAGAGTTAAAAAAAAACCCTGGAATAACAAATTTATGTCGAGTTCATATTGTCAGTATACATGGTCTAGCATTACAGTCACTCTGTTCTCAATAGAAGAGTCACAGGCTAACCAGACTCATGACACTGTACAGGAATACCTGACCACAAAAACATAGTGTTTTGTATGGAACTTACCGCTGGTATAGTGAGCGGATAGAAAATTATAATAAACAGCTATTAACCAATGTTGTTGATTTATCATTTCTTGCCTGTTGTGTTAGCAGTAGACAACTACCGATATGCGTGCAATGCAAAACAGGTTTGTTTTTGGTGCGTAGAAGTTTCGATAAGTTTGCAGTACATTACTGGACTTTAAAACGTTTCTTTCAAGCAGCAAGTACGAAGTTCATGCATGGGGGTCCAAATCTCCTTTACATTATGTAAAGATTTGATTCAGTTTCTCAAAACAGCTCACACGTGGCGAAATCAAGCGGAGGTAACCGTACTATAGTCTGTAATCAAGACCATTTACTTTTACGCCGTGAGCTAACGCTTTCTAACAATAGCCAGAAAATCAAATGAATAATGAAAGATCATATATTTGAACTGTGGAGAAAGATATGAAGACATAGATAATCATTGCCCACTTACGACTGCTAAGACCAAGGGACGGTCCGGGAAGGATGGAGGGCATTCCAATATAACTCACTTAAAAATTTCATGAAATGAGAACCCTTTGCTCCAGATCACGAATAAACAAACTTAAAGCTATCTACTTCAACCAAAATTAGTGTCCACCTAATACATCTACCTATACTGCAAGGCGAGCATACAGTATAATCATATCCCTGTAAACCACCACTATCCCAAACTTAAAGGGGCTCAGTCACGATATTTTGAGTTATTTTGGCCACATACAAAATTACCTTTAAATGGTAGGAAACCTGAAAATAACAGTTGAATAAGATAGAAAAGGACCAAGAGATAATGATAAACCATAGAGGAACAAGGATGGAGAAGATTAACACGGATTACAAACGACGAATTCGAAAAATTGAGGCTAAACTTTTCAATGCGCGCAAACCGTGACGTAGCTCCTTTGAAGGAGCTATACGTCACAATTTGCGGATCTTGAAAAGTCAAGCCTCAATTTTTCAAATTCGTGGTTTGTAATCCGTACTAATCTTCTCCATCCTTACTAACTATCCTTGTTCCTCTAAGGATTATTAATACCTCTTTGGTGTTTTTCGATCTTAGTAAACTACTGGTTTCAGGTTTCCCTCGATTAAAAAGAAGTTTTTTAAGTGGCCAAAATAACTCAAAATACCGTGACTGAGCTCCTTCAACTCCAAAGACTTACGTATCGAAATCCGGCAGGTTCGGATTATAAAGCCGAGCTTCTCTCAACAACTGGTAAATTCGGTCCTTGTACTGAAAAACAAAACAAGATATCTTTAATTGTCTTTTCTCTCCAGTACGACCCAAGACAAACCTAGTGTACAGAAACAAATGGAACAATGCGCAGCTAATATTCATCATACCCACAGGACCGCCACAAACACAGCACGACTAGTAAAAATAACGTAAAAAGATGAGAAAGTGACGTTTAGCGTTTTCATGATTGCGCGGCAGCCCATAATGTATACACCTGTCCAATACCACGAAACATAAACACAAAGTATAAACAACGGCTTTCAGCACTCTCAATGGTTGTATCTACTACTATGGCACGGGATAAACGATATCGCACGCTAAAACGTCCAATAAAGTATGAGTGTAGTTGATATAAAGCACACTAAACTGAGTGATAACACTTACTCTGATGTCCTCTACTAACTGCCAGTCAGCCAAGTCGTCATCTAAACAAACGTAAAAATAAGCGAGTCCATAACCACAGTATAACAATTGCGTACGGAAAGCAGTGTGGGTGGTCCCGGTCCAGCAAGACTAACATACATGGAAGCAAACAATCACAATACACACAACAATAACAACTTCAGGGGGTGATAGTCCTCTAGCTGCATACGGGGAAGAAAACAAAGTCAGATGAAACTGAACGACGACAGTTAAGAAAGCGAAGGGTGGCGGTTTTACAGCATAGCTATTAGTTAACGAACGTTTTACGATCATAATACTGACCTTTTAAAGGAATCTTGATATTTCCTTGGATCAAACTGATCACTTCACATTTTAGTTTGCAGACCTCAATCTCGAGCTCCTTTGTTCTGATCGGAGAAAGAAAAAAACATAAGAGTTGTATACTGCCCCCATCATACATCATATGGCGTTCTTTAGACAACTGTTTCTTTGTCTAGCTAAAACCGAAAACTAAGAGCTTAATTGGTCTAAAAACCCGCTAACAATTGACTTCAGGCATGAAAACTTCACTATTGGTGGACGACCGAGGTGTATCGATTACATCTTTGCCTGTAACCTGGCGCAGTGTCTCCAGTAAAACCCAAACATGAAAACACAAAGCAACCGCACTCGCCAGAGCCACAGGCAAAACCAATATCGTGTACGAAATGCACGTATTAGTCAAGAGTCATCAGAGAAGAGGTAAGTAGATTCTGATACAGATATCGGAAATAAGATATTTTACAAGGCATAAGCTACAGTCAGTATCAATAGAAACGTCACAGAACTCGATCGTAAGATGCTTACATTTTCTGCTGCTGTAAAGAAAGTAATTCTCCCTCCGTTATTGGGTCGGTTTGAATCTCGATGGACGCAGTTTCCACAGGCTGTTGGTTTCTCTCTTCCTTGGTGTCCTCCATAGTATTGACGTCTTTTGCTGGTGGTTGGACAGATGTCTTGTCCGGACTATTATCACAACCATTATAGTCAAATAACTTTGCCTCTTCCGCCTGCTGAATACAACAATAATTCCAGAAATTTAATTCAAGTCCATGACGTTTTGAGCCGCGGACGGCAGCCAGCCAGTCCTCTTCTTTGAGGCTTTCAACAAAAACGTCAAGGCCGGGTTGTTCGAAAGCGGGTTGACGCTACCCCAGGATTAAAAGTTAACCAATGCATTTATTTTTCTCAATTGTATAAAAATATTTTTCGTTGCTCATGTATTGTGCAGTTTGAGATTATTCAAAACTGAAGGACAAACAATATAAACAGGAAACCTCACGAAAAGTTACAAAACTGAAATTAAAATTCCGCTTATCCTGGATAAGCTTAATGGGGCTTTGAACAACCCGGCCCACGTTGCTAATGCTAATACATGTACGAGAGCTTTCCAAAGGATTACCATTAAGAGGCTTTATTCAACGCTACTCTTGCCAAATTTTTATCATGGTAGAAATGATCGTAAACGGTCGATTTTTATCATTGATCACTCGCGCTAAAAAAAAGTTGGAAATGGTTTTAGTTAAAAATATAAGTCCCTTTATCTTCAAGTCGCAATTATTTCAATTCTGTTAATTTTTTTAAGAATTCGTTTTACAGCATTTTTATGTTCAAAACGTTTAAGGCAATCACCATTCTCATCCCCAGAGGTCGCGCTCCTTCTTTGGTCAGCACCAAGAATCGCGACCTCTGGTTGGACCCGATTTTCTGAGCATGCGCAGAGTTTTCATCTCGTACTCTCAGCCAATCAGATTAGTCAGATTTGACGGAAAGTCCGTGAATCGCGGTCGCAATGCGTGGTGCTGACCAAAAGGAGCGCGGCCTCTGGAGACGAAAATGGGCAATCGCAACCCAGCTAACTTAGTCCTCTCAGCGGTCCCCCGAACAAAAGCGTTGAAGGAAATTAAGAAATTATAAATACCTCAATAGGAGATAATTTATCCTTTTCTTCAAAAGATGACATAGTCGGCTGAGGAAGCTCAAAACTAGGGGGTCCTTCCCAAGGAAATGACTTTGAGCGTTGAACTCGGCCTTTCTGTTGTGGCCCATGGCTCGGTAAGGGCTCATTGCGAGGGTTACCACTCATGGCACCCGTCACAGGTCCGTTTACATTGGAACCAACTGTGGGTATGGAATATCAGAAAAGTCAAAGAAGGAGTCAAAAGTAGCGGGCAGCAATATAAACGAGAGGGAAAAAATATACTGAGAGGAAAAATTATAATACAAGACACTACTCACCTTTGCTGGTATCTGACAAAGCCCGAGTGACTTTCTTCTTCCGGCGCAGACTGCTTCGTAACTGGAACAAAACAAATTAACGAACAAATTAACATCTCCAAACAAATAAGTACAGTCAAACCCGTATTAAGTGGACCCCATATTAAGCGGACACCCTCTACTAAGTGGACAGCAGCACAAGTCCCCTTTTTCTCCTCCCAGATTTACTGTAAAAAATACCCGTATTCAACGGACACCTCTATTAAGCAGACGCGGACACCTTAAACTTGACTTTTATGGTCATTTCTATTGTTACAAAACCTGTATTAAACGGATATGGGTAAAAGGATGCATGTTGTTCGTCCACGTTTTAATAGATCGGTCATTTAATTTTGCGGACAGAAGAGCTGCCTCATCTAAAACAAACAGGAGATACCATCTCTGTTTCAGCAAAAATATGATCAAATTAGTAATACGTGATCTCACCGACAAAACATTTGTCTGGCAAATTTGTACCTACAGACATGTCTGTACAACGATTACAAAATAAATCCTTCCTTCATCATATGATCACATTGCGTTACTCGTCATTGTTTATGGAAATACGGTATTCCATAGTTATTGTACGTTTACGGGAATGGTATTTGACTCTTTCAAGGCCTTTTTTAATGAGGAATGTTAATATGACCCTTTTAAAACGAATACTTAGGGAACCTGTTTTCAGTGGATGCCCTGTATTAAGCGGAAACTACTAGCAAGGGTCTCGAGGGTGTTCACTTAATACAGGTTTGACTGTAGCAAAATTATTGCCGTGCCATTCATTCTACGCTGTCATACATACTTTACTTCTCTATCCAAATTTAACCAAATATAGAAAGTTGCAGATTGTAAAAACATTGCAAGTTGATAAATTACTTTATTAATTATATTTCTTCACATGATGTCGTTGGTTTCCAACTGCAAGTTGGTCTATCCGTCCTTCTGTCTGCTGGTCAATCAGTCAGTCAGTAAGTTCCGTTCGTCCGCAAATATGATTCTGATTCACTTGTGTCAACTTTTTACCTTTAGCCAAACCTTTTTGCCTTGTGCGAAGCATGGCCTGATTAAAAGGACTTACTCCTCTGGTAAATTTACTAAATGCTACTACAAATAAGTAAATAACTAAATGATAGAAGGGGCTTTGCAGACCAATACTAACAATATACTAATTACTGCGGTATATCCCATTCTCACGTGTGTTCCCTTACCTTGCCCATAATACTCCCACCTCCGGCGCCGCGCTCAAAGGAAGATGCTGCCAAATTTTGCTTGCTCACCCTCGTCGCTTCCTAATCAGCATAAAAACAAATGTTAGTTTAGTACAAAATAAAATAGACACTTCAAACGACGCCTTAAACGGCTTTTTCTTCAGAACCAGCAAAACCCCGGGCAGCAAAACAATTCTTCAAAGTGAGCATAAAGGGAAAGCGCGCGAAATCAGTTAGCATCAAAAACGATATTTTTTTTCTTTTTGCTGATAACAATCCTAATCTAGCCGCTCTTGCCTTGAAGTATGAATTTAGTCTTTTTCTTACCCTGAGGCTCGTGAGCCAATCAAACACACAGACATCCCGAGGAGGGGACAACTGATAATTCTTTCCATCCTTACTGAAAATGAAAATAACAGTCAAGGTTGAAAAGATTAGGAACGTTACTCAAGTAAATCACGAAAAAAAAAATAAAACAACGAAGTTTAACGAAGTCTGGTGATATACAAGGAGCCGTGTTGGTGACATTCTGTAATACAAAAGTATTAACTCATAACTACTGCAATTACACAAGCTACAGTGTAAGTGGCTAGCGTTCGTCTCGCCGTCTGTTTCAGGTATGTTTTTCACTACAGTTTCTATGGAAACTTCATTATCACGTTATGCATCGAACGCTGACATCAAATCCGTTACAGTCGCACGCGCAAGACATTTAAATGTTTCACTTAAATGCGCTATGCTTTTGGCGCGAGAGGGAAAAACTCGGTTTCTTTAATTACGGTAGTAAGATATGACCAAAAAAACTTCAACCTCTTGAAATACGCCAAGTTGTACCTTGATAATTCAAGAGTTATAATTGAGCTCAGATCTGCCGACTTTTCGTTTTATTTGTAGGTTTAGCAACTGATTCCGATTGCGGAATTGTGCGGTTTAGACCGACGTTTATAAAGTGTTCATGTGCCGCAAACTATCACTTTTAATACGACCTCTAGTGGCTTAAGCGGAAAATAATGTGTCCGTTGTTCGAACGGTAACTGTTTCTTGATGTTCTTGTTTTTGGTATACTTCCGCTCTGATCAGTGTGACTTTGGAAGCTTTCGTTTTAGGACTCCCTCGTTTAGGATATTTACCATGCAGAAGGTCGTTACTATGTACCAACATCACAAGGAGATTTCCAGTGGCCTTCCGTCCATGACTCAAAAACGTCTCTACTTCACAACAGGTGGTGTGAAACCTTTCTTCCCCAAGAAAATGACTCGTCATGACTCGATTTAGCACTTGGGGGGGGGGGGGGGGGGGGGGGAAGTTTCATTTTGACAGCCAAAGGGAGGGTACTTATATTGGAGACAGGGCGCTTATTTGTTTAAGTGATTGAATAAGGCAATGTACAAGTGGGCTTCCCGCCCCATCAGTCACATATAGATTTCCTTTCTGTAACATAAAGCGGGTAAGAGTATTTCTCCTAATCCAGGTCCATCAGAGGATGACCCTAAAACATTTGATTCTTCGGCACCCATTTGCATGCTGAGCCAGAGAGAAGTAGACAACAAGTAACAGGCCTTGCTCAAGAACTCAGCAAAATGATCAAGCTTGGACCCATCAGTTGAACCCCGGCCTTTAAACCTTGAGTATAGCACAAGAACCATAAGGTCACCAAGCCCCCAAGATAGTGTAATTATATACCAATGATTAATACATATATATTTTCAAATTTTACCTTGAAATAACAACAAAAACTTCCAGCACTGATGAAGCAACGTCTACAAATCTAAAAAAAATTAAACAGAAAGACAGTTTTGCAAGAAAAATCAGACTTATCTACCTACATCTATCTCTGGACTGGCTGTTCTGGCACTCCTGACAATTGGCTGTTATTAGGTATTGAGTTACTTGTTGCCTTAACCTACACACCAAGGGAAAGCAAGTGCCTCAGTTTGCCTGTAACTAGCTGCGGCCCAGATCAAGGGTCCATCAAGCATGCTCAACCATAATGGGCATCATGGGTTACAACCATTAATGACAGCCCTGTACAACAAGATCAATGCAAACCCAGACCTCAGACCCCCACCTATGAATAGGCTGAATGAGGGGCAAATTGTCAACTTTCATCACGCATGTCTGAGGTATACTTTAATTGCTTGATGCTTAATTAAGTACTTTAAGAAAATAAAAGTAATAAGTTGGGCAAACTAATAAATTTAAGTAAATGAGATGCAAAAAGTAAGTTTGGTTCCATAAAATCTGATGTATAACTGATGTTTTACTTATAGCATTAACTTTAAAATCTGCAAATTAAACCCACCTTCAAATTACAATGTATTAAGCAGGCTGCATACTATATATTATAAGGCTGAAGCAGACACTCTGTTTTAGCCAGACACCAGCCTTAGTAAGTCCCATCTTTTCATATTTTCAGTAAATTGGACCTGTATTATGCAGAGAGTCCCAAGTGTTTTGCTCATAATTTACAGGTTTCACTCTATTTTCTTTTTGTCCAAACAACAGTTCAGGATATGCTCATCCATTCATGTTCCTTTAATCATTTAAGTAGTAGAGTACTTTTTTCATGTTTACATAGCCTAATCTAACCACGAGGAGGGTTGGGAGAATTCAAGACAATTATGCAAACCCAAGACACAGTTGAGGGTTTGCATGGCTTTCAAGAATTCTCCCAACCTTCTGCGTGTTTAGATGAGGCCATGTAAACCCGGAAAGAGTGCTCTACTGCTTTTATAAAATATTTCTTAAAAATGTGTGCTAATCTGAAAGGTCACAATCGTGTTTACATACTCTCATCTAAACACACCTATCTGCCAATGACAGCATGTGTAGTAGCTCAGTTATTTTGTTAACATGTATGGAGCATGTCGTCCACTGGTGGTCAAATTAACACAATTTCACTGGAGCCTATATCTACTCAGTGTACTCTCTTTGAATAAATTATCAGTCAGG
The DNA here is from genome assembly GCF_042242905.1 of Orbicella faveolata. Taxonomy (NCBI): domain Eukaryota; kingdom Metazoa; phylum Cnidaria; class Anthozoa; order Scleractinia; family Merulinidae; genus Orbicella; species Orbicella faveolata. The sequence goes on from NW_028301565.1 coordinate 11,503,319, forward strand.
GGTTAATCATACAGTATTTTGTGATTCTAGGCCTGAAGAATAGAAATGCAACAAACAAAAGGCACCAGTTCATGGCAGCATACCCACCCTGTTGGTTTGGTTTCTGGTGGAGTCTGACTGCTTCTTTGATCATAAAATAAGAGGTTGGAGTCTTGTATAATGAACCTGTAAATCAAGGAGAAGTTATTTGTTGAAAATCAAAGTAACATCCAAGATTTAAAGATCTTGGTAAAAAGAATAAAAAATTGACACTGGCTAAAAATATATACTGGATGTTTGGGCTACTACTGTTGTCTTCTTCAGCAAAGATAAAAATGCAAATGGCTAACGGCGTCCTGCTTGGTATATGTATACAATGTGTGATAAAACTAAATCACGCCTCAAAGGAGTGTAACAATAGTCTGTAGGGTATTCTTAATGACTCTAAAAGTTCTTAATGTTATTGTAAATTAGCTGTGGCTATGTGTTTGTTTATAGCATCCCTGTACCGCATGGAATGCCAAGCTTCAAGGATTAGTCTTTGTCACCACGCTGATCATGACCTGTCAACAATTTCAGCACTCTCCAAATCTATTTGGTGATTGTGAGGCATATGGTGTTTGGCCAACAAAGAGTTTTTATCCAATGAGGCTATGGCCTTCCGGTGCTCTTTTACTTTACTTCATGTTTACAAGACTTAATCTTGTTAACATGAAGGTGACAAAAATGACTGACAACTGGCCTTAACTTGTTTGCCTGTGCAGCATAGCACTCTGGTTGGTGTTAATAACTCTGACTTGAGAACTTGAGTACACTGTGCAACCCTTAAAGTTGTTGAGTTATCCACAGCCAAGAAATGCTATTAAGGCTAGCCAAAGTGCTAGTCAGGTTGAATGAAGTACTATTGAGGCCACCTGTAGTGCTATTCATGCTAATTGTGATGATTTGAGACTATATTTGCCTCTAGCTGACGTTTGCTACTTGCTATTGGCTATTCAGGTTTTTGAGATATCCCTTATTTTGTCACTCTCCTTTGTTTGTTTGTTCACTTAGTCAATTTCTTCTAGTTGTTTTTTTTCTTTTTTCAGTAAAACATTAATGTAAAACCTTACCAGTGTCTGTCACTTCTGTCCTGCTCTCTGAGCTTGGTGAGCCCTAACAAGTTACACAAGTTAAGTTTAGAGAGTGATGGACATCATTGTTACAAAAATAGATCCTGTGACACTCGATCAAACCTATATCTTTACAGACACCCACTCTATTAGTTTACCAATTATAATTAAAAGTGGACACCTTTATTATCAGGACAGGAATCTAAACCGGTCAATGTAAAATGCAGACTGCAGACTGGGGACTTTCGAAGTAAACATATGTAATCTATATATATCCTGTTATTTCCATTATCAAGTGCTGACTATAAACAGGATTATTCAACAGGCTAATTGCAGAGAAAGTCTGCACTCCAGTTAACCTGAATAGCACTCAGGCTAGCCTGTTTAGCTCTCAATGATGGAAATGGTAACATGATTTAGTCTACAGTCTGCAGTCTGCATTTTACCCTCAGTCTACATTTTACTCCTGGTCTGCAGTCTGCAGTCAGCAGTCAGCAGTCAGCAGTCTTCATTTTACACTGACCCCATTTAAACTCTAGAAGGTTATCTTTCAGACGTGGATCATAACCAGGGCAGATCTGAGGTCCTCAAAAGAAGGAGGGAAGTGAGGATGGACCATTTCTTGCTTGAAAGAGGGGAACTATAGTCAAAGGGACCCTTTCTTCCTTTTATAAAGATGGCGTTCCCTCAGATCTGGGGTGAACTGCATCATTTGAGAAGTTCTTCAGAATTAGCCAAGTAATGCAAATTATAGACAAAAAAATGCCCCTAGCTCTAAAAACAAAGTGACTCAAACAGAGCTTTTAAAAGGGTCCTGGTCTATCCACCAGGTTCACCACTGATAACTCCAGTCTCCTGAATACAGCTTACCAAATTTCCCAGACATTACCACCGAGAAAAGTTCATCAAGAATGACTATATATTTGCCAACTTTTCCAGATAATCTGGAAGTAACTCAGAGGTGGACCAGATCTCATGGCCCCCTTGATGAGCTAGCTATCAAAACTCCTGGGGTATGAAGTCAAAATGTTCTTAGTATCACTCTTTTTAAATTCAGGTTGGTTTATGCTGTTATCCCAGTAGTAATTTAATTTTTGATAATCACTTGAGCATTTATGGTGAATTAAGTGTTTGCTTTCTGTGAGAGAAGGGTTTTGGTCAGTTTTTTTGGGGGAAAGGGTAGACTCATCAATTGAAAAATATTATCAGCCAAACTTGGCCATCTTTTGGATTTGGATTGCATTAGATCTTTAGGCATCTCTACATGACAGAAAAGAAAAAACCTGCCGTCATTCTATCCTCCTGTTTGATATTGTGCAGCAGGTCACTGGGCCACTGCAAATTCTAAGGGGTAACGCATTTTGAAACACCAAAACTTTAAAAGGAAAGTATAGTAGCTAACCTGGAATTTCCAGAGGGGTGGAGAATTAAAACCAAAAAACCTTCCATGGGGGTATGGACATTTTCCAGAACAACACAACAACAGTTTCTCTCAGCAATTTATTAAATTTTAATTTGGCTTAGGGAGCATGAACTATAGACTTTTTGGTATTTAATGTAAAACACTGAGTGACCTAGCTCTTAGAGGGGTTTTCAATCAAGTGTCTATCGTAATCTAGAGTTGCTTTAGAATAACCTTCAATCAGGCATTCTTTATCTTTTATTTCAGGGAAAGGGAAAAAAGACCACTAATACAGTTACTTCGCTGGTGATCTGCCTGTAGTTCAAAGTCTGGACTTTAGTCTGATTGGACATAATTAAGCAAAGGAGTCTCTCTAAGATTATGATGTTCCACCAAATTTTTTCAATAAATTCTGTTTGAACTTCAAATTGCTATTCCCCTTATGTGGATCACAATGAAGCAACAAAGGGATGGCATATGACCAGTGAAATAACTGCATCAGGCATTCTTTTTTCCCCTTTTCCTGTTCTCCAAAAAAAACTGCATGATCACAGGTGGGCTCTAGATTCCCTCAACTATGCACTGTAATTGGTTTAAAACATCTACACCACCTCCTCTTACACCACTTCAAGGCAAAACAAAAACTATGTATTTATGGCATTGTGTTTTCATTCCAGGGTTACTGGTCTTCAGTCTGTCAGTTTTCATAATTGGTTCATTACTACTGTGTTGTTCTTGAAAGTTTCCTGTGATTGGACCTTGTGATTACTTTAATTTGGTCTTTCAGGTTTTACAACACTTGACTGAAAAATTCTATCAGGCAGACTCAGGGGGTCCCTCACCTCTCTCACCCCTACTCATACCCCTACCCATATCCATACCTGTATTTATGCCCACCATGTATATCACAAGTTAGAAATGGCAGAACAAATATTGTTTCACTTATTAAAGCTTATTGCGGGCAACCAGAGGAACCCGCAATCCTAATCTCAACGTTCCTATTACGCATGCGCAGCATGTGTATAGCCAGATCCTGGCCCGATTTGTGTGGACTTCCACCAAGAATGAATGGAATGAATAACACGCAATTTTATCACGCGTAACTGGACCTTTGATCACGTGAAAGTTAGTCGTCCAGATTGCATGATGTTTTGCAGACATAGTTCAAGCGCTTGAGAAGATTGCTGTGATCATTGACGATGTCTGTAGTTCAAGCCCTGAGTAATAGAGAAGATTGCTGTGATTTTATCGATGTTGTCTTTTGTTTAAGCGCTGCTTTGAAGAAGATTTGCTGTGATTTATCGACGCTGTCTGTTGTTCAAGCGCTGCTTTTGAGAAGATTTGCTGTGATTTATCGACGTTGTCTTTTGTTCAAGCTCTGCTTTTGAGTCGACATCATCTGTTGTTCAAGCACTGCTTTTGAGAAGATTTGCTGTGATTTATTGACGTTGTCTGTTGTTCAAGCGCTGCTGTTGAGAAGATTGCTGTGATTTTATCGACGTTGTCTGTTGTTCAAGCGCTGCTTTTGAGTCGACGCTGTCTGTTGTTCAAGTGCTGCTTTTGAGAAGATTCGCTGTGATTTATCGACGTTGTCTGTTGTTCAAGCACTGCTTTTGAGAAGATTGCTGTGATTTTATAGACGTTGTCTGTTGTTCAAGTGTAATTTTTACTTATCATTGAAATCACTTGTTCAAATTTATATAATAGTTTCGTTACAGTTACTGTCCAATAACATGTTCAAGTTTTGCATAATTATGATAACCAATGCATTTTGTTTGAATTCTTTATTAATCATTTAAATCACATGTTCAAAGTTTATATGTTATAATATTTCAATAAATATTTGTTGAGTTCCAAAAATTCATTTTGACTCAATAATTACAGGGAATATAGAGGGAGTTTAAGGGGGAAAGGGGGAACGAGGGGAGGGGGCAGAACTGCAGGAGCAGGGATTGCCCTAGAAAATATTTCACACCTTTATAACTACTGAGCATCACTCCTAGAACAATATAAACCTTTTTCACCCAAAATGACCAGATATCGTCCTCGCCCGCACTTTCTAATCTTTGGTTATTACTAGTCAATGATGGATTATTCTCATCACTACATCCAGGACACAAAATAATACTAATAGTTCAAAGAACGTGATTGACAACAAAGAAAGGGAAGTCAGACTAAACAAATTGAATGTTCATTTGTTCTACAAATAGCTCACGCACCAGTGTTGCTGTTCACTTGCTGTATGTGTCCCTCTAGGCCAAGCCATTCTCGTTTGGACCCGGAAGTATTCATGGTAACTATGGTTAGACTGTAAGAAAGATTTTGATTACAAACTAATGACGAAAAAATCTCATTCAAAGATCAAAGTTTCGGCATGTAAAGTTTCTGTTTTGTAAACAGGAAATAAATGATATGCAGCGCTCTAAATTACTCAGACGAAAGATAACCATTGATTACATCAACTATAAAGAAGACAATGCTATCAACATTTGGGCATTATAACAATATAAGGTGATAAAAATAAATTCGTCCTGAACAACGACAATACTAGTTCACCCCGGCAGACAACTGTCAGGAACCGATCAGTCTGGGCAGTCTATAAACGCTAAAAACTTCACAAAAGAACTCACCTTTAAAAACACCACTTTGAGCACAAACTAAACACCTAACACCACGGAAAATGTTATTTCCCATTCTGCTGAATAAGGAAAACCAACGTACAGCTTTACCCGTGACCGGATAAAAGGTGACAGAGAGGGATTCGAGCCAAAATCCGAGCAAGATACCGGATATCGGAAATCCCCGTCTACGTTCCGAATTCGTCACGAACGATTCCGAACGTCACGGCAGAATGTTCTCAGATTTTTGAGGTGTTCATGGTGCTAAATTACCTTTTGCAATGTAGAAATAATTTCCTAGCTTTCTCAAATATATTTTCAATGCTTGCCACTGTCATTCAATGAGTTATGAGTCCAGAGTTACATCGATAGATAAGTGTAACTATCCCTCCAAGTGGTGCATTTGTGCGCCCTTAACTGACTTAGGCCTGAGTGTTTTCCTGGGGTCACGGTAACACCGGCCTCACCCACCGGCTCTGGCACATTGGGCTTGGCATTGCTGTAGCTGTTTCTTAGCTGCCAAAGGGTGTTTATCTCTGGATCCGCGTACAAGTTAAAGAAATAGGCCCGTCAGGTCCTCAAAACAATCGAGAAAGATAGGTTGCAATAGATCGGGTTATCCGTTGTGCTCTCTAAGTTTTCAAAGAGTTTGAAAAGAGGGTACACTTTTTCTGATAAATAGTTAAAAATTCCATGTCTTTTTCGCGGTAACTTTTGTATTGGAAGAACCACAAGATTCAATGGTCATACCATCTTTCAGACTTCTGGCAGTCTTGCATATTAGGGAAGTTTAAAAGCATGACGTTTACGTCAAAAATTATCTCTGATTTTTTGTTCTTTTCTTTTAATCCTGACAAAAATAGAAAAACGTCTCCAGCTATTCAAAGCAAGAACAAATATTTTCACTCCACTGAACATACAGCTGAAGACACAGCAATAGTTTCAGTTTTGTCCTTTGCCGTAAACATCATGCTTAAAAAGATGATGCTAGGATGCGAGACCTGGGGGAGGAAAGAATAGAAACCTCCTGATCATAAATTTACAAAAGGTGAAAACGCAATTTTAAACAGGAAATTCTAAGGGAACACGGGCAGGTATGTTTTGCTGGTTGCAGGTTGAAAAATCGACTTTTAAGTCCGGGTGAGTCTACTTAGCACTTCGGTTAGCCTGAATAGCACTCCGGTTAGCTTAACTTAGCTTGGGTTGCTTGCGGTTAGCCTTTATACTGGGGTTTCTTCGACTTCAACTCAAATAAACAAGTCGTTTAAGGTCATTCCTCACATTTGCATTGCGCATCCTTACTGCGCATAATTTATGGCGTCATTAGCGCGCGTTCGTGCACGCGCATATTGAAAACATGCCGGATTTGCCTTGATATTGAGCTCTGTCAGTTGAAAAATGGCTCTAGCTCACCAACGAGCATGGGCACCCCACTTTTTTTCCCGTCATTGTAATCAGCTAATCATAAGCTTTGAGTGAGAAAAGACTGACCTAATTTCTATTGCTGAAAATTGAATAAATAAGAAAAATAGCAGATACACTGTGGTCTTTTCTATTTTGCAGTCGGTAAGCACGTCAGAAATTTGGTTCAAATTTTTTATCAAGGATTTAGCTTTCTGTCTGAATCAAACTTAAAATGTTTATTTGTGTCCGACACAATGTATTGACTGTAGTTTAATCCGTGTTCTTATGAGTCTGGGCCTCACAAAGATTTTACAATTACTGGGAATGTGTTTTTATAATAAGCATTAAATAATGCCAAAATGGGGCATTTTCAATACCTCACTGCTCCTTAATGAGCATGGGCACCCCCTTTTTTATTTCAAAATTGAAGTTATCATATGACAAATATTCAGTGGACAAAGTTTGAACAAAAATCTATTGTCACTTTTATTTCAGAGGAATTACCTTAAACCTGCAACCTGCAAAATATACCTGCCGAGGGAACACCACCAAAACAAGTTTTGATTGAACCTCTTTCCTCTCTCTTTCTTGAACCTCGGTTGTTATTCTTACAAAATTCAACAGAGACCGTGAATTCGTCGCTAAAACAAATGTGTCCGTTGGTACTTATTCATTAAATGAATTGGAATGGGTCAGTTAGACCATATGGGAATGGTACTTGTCAACCTCGCCAAAGCAACGCAAAATTCAAGTTACGTTTCTTTATTTGACAAGAAAATGACAAGCAACGACAGTAAATGCATCTAAGATCCATAACAAACAATCGACATTCAGGGTAGATTTCACAAGCTGCGTTGTCCGTTATATAATTTCAAGGTGATCCTTCGAACGTCTCACGTAAGAAATGTGAACGCCTTACACCTGAAGACTCTAGGCTCCCGAGGCAGAGGAAAATGGAAAATAATACAAGTATAAAATAATGATCTAATTTCAAGACAGCCACATATGTTCATAGGCGGCGGAGCAGGAAGGCCAGGGGGCTGTAGCCCCCACCCCTCACCCCCAAACGAAAGTTTGGGGGCTCAGCCGAACAACGCAAGACATTTTGGAAAATACGATGCGCTTAGCTTAACGATGAGCGCCCCCCCTCCCCCCCCTTCCATGTTTCCAAACGCTCCGCCTCTCAGTGTTCTCGAGAATACATAAACCGATCACCAAGGGAAATTGTCTTGATATACACCTATGGTCCTTTCAACCTGGGTGCTTGGTTTTACCATTTCAGACCACATGATATTCTCCAAAGTAATGTTCTTCAAACCACCCAAGCTAAATAGATACAATTCCCAGTTGTGCTATTAGAACTGTATGAAGACTATATTCAGGAGAATTTAGGGTGAATTGACACCAAGGCGCTGTTTACTACTCTCGTTCTCGGAGCCCTTTTAGCACCGGCTACCATTCAAGTCGAGAAGAACCTGGCGACAAATTTGGATGTTTACGCGGCCATAAAGTTTTAGTCCTATTTTGTTACACGAATGCATACAAAATTGCAACTCTCTCACTGCGATCTCCCAGCTGCCAAAGTAAATCTTTTTAGAAGTTTGTCTCTTAAAACTATTCGAAATGTTTGTGAAGTATAATTTCCTAATTTACTTCAGCTACATGACAGCAGTCTGTCTTAAAAAGGTCACAGTTGATCGTCATTTCTTTACGTTTCTGAACTACCAAGAAATCGTAACAAGTTCTCCTCAATAGTGATCAACATCTCATAATTCAACACAACATCAAAAAATACAGATCTTGAAAGAGGAAACGAAAATGCATCAACTGCTCACAATTCTCTCCCATCTAGCTAGATTAGTACTACAAGAAATGTGTAACAATTGGTATCAGAACTTCAAGGATTAGAAGGGTCTGTTCGTCAAAATGAAGGAAATGTTTCAACGCAACATTCGCATATAAATACTAAGATGAAAGACCACACCCACGAAAATAATACAAGACAGTGGTCATATACCGGTTAAACTGTAAATTAAAGCAGTTTTCTGGAAAAACGATAGCCATCGTCATCACTCTTAAAGTGACTTGCTATTGCTCGTTCGTTTAATACAATAAAACTTAAGGCTAACATTAATTTTAAGATCGTTAGAAACTAGTAAAAAATGGATCAATTGTTTCAACGAATGACTGGAGGGCCGCTTTCACTGTGAACTCTGGAGCTACTAGAAAGTAAAGAGCTCCCTGCTACAGAGCCATTTTGCTGGGCATCATGTCTATCTTCCATCCTCTATCTTCTTCCTTAGCATAAGCGATGACGGAACAGTTGTAAAACTCACAATTTTCCCAACAGTTTGTTCGAGGACGAAAAACAAAGTAAAAAGTAACAATAAATGGCTGAAAAATTTACATACTAACGTGTCTAACATACACTTAACAATTTTCAATAAAGTCAATACACATATATAAAAGTACGTCCCTGACAAAGTCAAGCTCTGTACATATGGCACTGTAGTACACTCGAAGGACGACGCACTGACACTGTCTTAATAGTTTCTTTCATCTACTGCGTGATCTGTCTTTCTCTCGGTTTTCTTTCTTGTCTCGGTTACTTCTTCCTCGAGATTCATCTCGATCAGAACTTCGTCTCCTCTCTCGGTTTCTATCGCGACTTCGGCTGCGTCTTTTTCTGTCATCGTCTCTGCTACGCCTGTTCGGGCTTCGACTTCGGCTTCGTTTTCTCCTTTTGTCTCTGTCCCTGCTGTCGTCACGTCTTCGTTCGTGACTCCGACGTTCTTTGCTTCGTCGTCGTGAACTGTCCCGGTCAGGACTTCGACTTCGTCGCTTTTCCCGCCCACGATCACGATCACGATCACGATCACGATCGCGACTTCGGCTTCGGCTACGACGTGGTTTTGGATGACGATCGCCGTCGGCCGCCTCACCATGGCGTCTGCTTGAGGGGCTGTATAGAAATAAAGAGTAAGAAAAAAGTCAACACATAGTTTCGAAAAATAGCATCGAGTACAGCTGTAAAGAAGGAACAGGATCTTGAAACAAAAGTAAACAAAACGTGTGTGAGATAAACCGAGATTAACTCAGCGCAGTTATCTAGCCGAACCAGACTAAAGAACTGAATTCTATGTGTAGTGTACAAGAGGATGAATTCTCTGATAGTTCTCAGTTCCCAGACTCACCCACCTTTCGTCACGTGTGCGTTTGACAAAATCCTCCGCCTCTCCCCAGCCCTCTTGCGCGGTACGCTTGTGATCGTCACACAGTCCTTTTGAACGCAGTTTCGTCTCAAGGTCTTTTTGTACGGGGACAGGAATTCGGGGGAACAACGTTCCATACCATTCTAGCTTTAACAGGAAACTTCTGACCATCTGGCCAATAGTCATGGTACATCCACCACCGGCCTTAGGATCTACCTCCTGAAAAATTGAACACACAGAAAAGAATATTCATTGACGAGTGATCATTGGATAAATGCAGTTTCCTGACGTGACTCGAGGTGAAGAGAAAAACAAATTTTCGACTGTACACTTCGGGCAAGCGTTAGCTATGAAGTACTGGCCCGAAAGTCACTCTCACTGGCCTTCCCAAAATCTTTTACTAGTATGATTGATTAGCTTCAAATTACGCTTATTCAATAATAATTGATGTACTTCTGTAATTGTACTTCACATAAAGGATAGAATCCACTAGCCCCGAGCTTTCGGATATGACTTGCTTTGCACATTGACACTGATCAAAGTTGTTCAATGGGAGTCTGTTACTGTCACACCGCATTAGAAACAATCAGAAGTAACACTCACGACTGTCTGCTTCAGATACCAATTGTATGGAATAGCAATGTGAAAGAATATGGGTTTTCTGGAAGTTGTTTTCAGCGGGTCGACTGTCAGGAAAGTTTAATGGGACCTTTGCAGTTGAAAACAAGAAAGAGCAGAGTTCACATGTCAAACGCCTGGCATCTTGAGGGAAGGTTAAAAACCACATCCCTCGTTATGGAATTTATTTACATAAAATAATTTACATAATTTTACAGGAAAAAAATGACAAAACAAAGTGCCTTGAATATGAATTAGAATGCAAAGCACACAGTAGAGCATATGAACCATAACTACTCAGGTGTCAAGTTAACCTCTTGTAAGGCAGCTCGGTGCAATGCAATATCTGAAGGCCTGCAGTCGGCATGGAAATGGCTGTCATGAGCTGCCTAAGAGAGGTACATTACTGAACAACCTACAAACACATCAAGACTATGTCAACAAGGTGCCTCCAAGAGGTATGATATTGTAACAATGAGAAAAAGCACCAAAAGTCTGATGAAATTCACCACTTTACAGTGTTTTGTACTCCACTTGCATGTCTGAATTGACTGCTCGGTTTTATGCTTAACATTCAGTCCCAAGTTGAAAATGTATTCAAGTTCTCATAACCAACTGTCATGGAACCCCTACTTATGTTAGCTATGGGAATTTGGCAGCACGTAAAGATCCTCTTGGTCTTAGCTAATCATTTTTTAATTAATTCTACTCAAATGTCATCAAACCACTAGAAGTTCTCCTTAAATTTGTCAGACCAAGAAACCAGCCTTGTCACATTTTGGATCTGAGAACCCTTTCTTATCTGGAACAATGTCAACCATATTTTACAATGCTCTCATATCTGAGCTAGTAAAAAGAATACCATGATCAATTCTACAATAGCTAATTTCTTTTTTTGAATGACAGGCTGTAGTTAATTTGTTGTTGGGAACAGGTTGTTTCAAGCCTGAAGCACAGAAATAACAAAAAGAAACAAAATTCTACACCAGAGCATTCTTCAACTTGTTGCCAAATGAAGAAAACAAAGATGCAAAATACCTCAGGTATTTTTGTCTGTTTAATCAAAGTTAACGCAACTGACAACTCACCTCTTCGTCTTCTAAATATGGTTCCATCCATTCCCAGAGTTTGTTAGGAGGTTGACAGTATCTGCAGGGATAATGAAAACAGCACGAAATCGGTAAAAACTTACAGGAAGGACAAAATGGAGGACAAAATGAACTTCACATGAGATGAACTAAATTGCAATTTGAGTCGATCCAAATGGGTAAAGCTCGATCGCTGTGTCAAATGTCGAACTTAATTCAAATTTGGATTGACCAACACGTTCTATTTATCTGCTTCAAATGAAGAGTACATGTTGGTAGATCTAAATTGACCTATACGCAGACGACACGACGTTAACCTCCGCTGCTAACTTTGATTCTGTTGGTGTTTTACAAAGTTCACTGACTACAGCAATTTCTGAGGTCAACCAATGGGCAACAGCTAATAAACTTCCTCTTAATGAGAGCAAGACAAAAGTGCTTACCATTACTGGCAAGCGACTTTCTACCAGAATTAACCACGACCTTGCTGTAGTTGTTAATGGTAAACAACTGGAGAATGTTCGTTGTGCAAAGCTTTTGGGACTAGAAATCGACCACGAACTAACATTTATCCCTCTTGTGGAGATATTGAGTAAAAAGCTCTCGCAGCGGATAGGCATTTTAAAGAGAATGAAATATTGTCTACCTCTAAAACACTGACTTATTTTCTATAACACCATGATAAGACCGGTAATTAATTATGTAAATGTGGTTTGGACGAGCTGTGATAAACATTGCCTTAACCGAGTTCTAAAGTTGCAGAAGAGGGCTGCTAGAGTTATTCTAGATGCCGATTGTCAAGCCTCCTCTGTCAAAGTGTTCAATAAACTAAACTGGATACCATTTTTCAAACAGGCTAAACTAACTAAATGCTGTATTATAAACAAGCGTTTACAGGGGCATGTACCAACCTATCTTAAAAGTTTACTTAAGCTTACTAGCGAAACTCATTCATGGCAGACTAGGTATGCCAACTTCAATACTGCTCGCCCTGTTATCAAATGTAAAACTGAAGAAGGAAGAACATTTACTGTGACTGCCTGTCAAGCCTGGAACAGTTTACTGCTATCAATGCAGAAAATAGCGTTGCTTAATTCTTTCAGGAACTCTCTTTGGAAAAAATTTTTTGAAGAACAGCAGCTTTTAAATCATTTTATTCTGTGATTTAGTTACACTTTTTGTACTTTTAATTGATTTCATCTCTTATCTCTTGTATTTTTATTCGTTATATTATCTCATAGTTATGCCATAGTTTTAACATCCATATTGTACATAGTTTTTAGAGGGCCACTGGTTTGTTAGTATTTTTATACTATTTTAGTGCTACCCTCTTTGAATAAAGTCTTTACTTACTTACTTACTTACTTATTTATGTACAAGCTCAGTTGAGTCAAATGTAGTACTGCATGTGAAGTTCAACGTTTGACCTGTGCGTAATGTTCCCAATATATGATTAAGTCATCATCCCACTTTACGAGTACTCTCACAGCGATACCCCCTAACTGCCCTCAGCTGTCCCCCATCCCCCAGAAAAAAAGGAGGAGGATGACAGGATTCACCCCCAGGTCTGTTCCATTACATTGTTATTCACTTCACAACAAAAATACTTGACAAATAATCTGTTTCCTTAAGGTCAAAATATGATATCAAAATGTGCAACAATAATTATGAAGCCATGAAAACAATCTCATGCAATAGTCCATGAAAATGGTGTCAAATAAGCTGTTTGTCTAATATTCAATATCACAATCCTACAAAATATGGGAAATAACATTAACTAGCTTTATATAAGTGTACAATATTAAACAAAAAACATTTTTCAGAGAAGGTCACGTACCCACCTAATGAACATGAAGCCCAGTGCTCTAATATAGGGTGAGTCTACATGTGTTATCAAACCATTGAGTTGTTTTCTGGTAAGTTTTAATGTGAACAGCTTATATAAGAGACAAAATGCTGTTGATACAATTCCACCAGCACCAACTCCACGCACCTATCAAAGAAAGAAAAAAAGAAATAATTATTGTAATAATTTCCATCAAAAAAAACAATACACTACAGTTGTAAGTGGCAAGTGTTGAACTACTTAAGTGAAACGAGTGTAATTGAAATTGCAAACTGAAATTAAGCATCATTCAGAAGATTTATAACTCATTAACGTATCTCTTTGAGTCCTTAAATATTTTAATATATAGTGAAAGTATCTTTCATTTTTGTATGATATTTAAAGAGATGGGAGGTGTAGTGGGTTGGACATAGAGATAGGTAAGAAGTAAACCTTCTTTGGCAGTCACAAGTACAGTGTAGCTGCATGGATGTAAACCTCAAAACATAACTTTTCTTAAAGTGCACCTAACCCCCAAAATTTTTTTTCACTAAAACGAATCCACTTGTTATTTGAAGCATTTGGGCGAAAAAATTTTTGAATTTGGTTGAATCCTCGATTTGCTATGCCCTTTCAAAGTCGCACCTGAAGTGTTACACGACCGAGTTTCAGGGAGTCTGGGGCGGCGGTTGCTGATGACGTCTACCCAGGAACCAAACACAATGGCGCCTCAGTCAGCTCTCTGTATTTGCTTGAGAAAATGGAAACAAAACTAATCGTTCCAATATATTTTGGGACTAAAACATCCAAGTTTTGTTTCAGAATCATTTGTTTTTCATCACTGGAGTCAGAGTTAGGTTTCGATTCGGAAGACACCGAAATAAACTTCGATCGAGCACGTTCGGCAACTGTGAACTCACTGCTTAGGGCTTTGAGAACAATTTGCAATATTTGCAAATAAGACTTCTTTGCAGACGAGCTGCTTGTATATTAGGAATGGAAAGCTAGATACAAAGGAGCAAGCAAGCGAAAAGCAGGAAAGAAAACTCAAGGACTGCTTTGGATGGTAATTTCGTCACCTAAACACAAGACTCCCACGCATGTTTATAACCTGTTTAGATTTGTCCGTAGCGAGAATGTATTTTGTCAAGGTATGGTGGTTCTATTAAATCCAGTTTGTGTTTTACTTTCTGGAATGCTTCATGTTGATAAGAGCAACGTAAGTGTTGCAGTTTTTGAGACTTGATGATCTCCAAAACACTGGCTTCGATGATTGAAAATAATAGAATTGTTTGGACCTGTATTTTTGAAGCTACGGGAAGCAAGGCGGAAGGAAACATCTCATACAATTACCAATTTCACATTGCCACACGTTTTACGTCATAACTCCAAATAACCAGCGTAAATTTTTTTCAAAGTTTGCAGTGAAATTCGTCGGATAAGCGAAAAGGATGTGTTCCCTGAGCGGTCCGCAGATAATGTTACACGGTCATATTTTCGATACTGATGTATGGAATGTTTGTCGCACTACTGATTTCCAAACCTTTGAAAAACTCTGTGAGTGTAACAATTTTGTTATCATGTAATTCTAAAAGATTAATCTTAGACTCTAAATCGAAAGAGAAATAAGTGCTTGTTGGCGGCGTACAGTTGCGACCTATTTACACATCAGTATATTTGGTCGTAACACCTCTTGATTGATCACACAACTTTGCCGGCTATGTTATAAATATTGCGGGACTGGAAGATATAGGTTGTCGGTAGTATTTCGACAAATTGCTGGTTGGCTTTGAGCAGAAAATTTTGAAAATAGCGTTTGAAAGTCTGCGGAACAAATTCCAGTGAGAGTTCTTCAATGGTTCTCACAGACTCAGTTCGCTTGTTTCGGTTCGCCAAAATCAACCATCGTTATGTCTTTATTGTACGATTGACCGATCATCGCTAGTAAATTGTACAGTATATCTTTTTTTAGATCTGGGATATTGTTGTAACAGCCGATAGCACTTCTGATAGGCATTTCTGCGCACTTTTCGAATGTGTATTGCACCATCCTGAAGGAAATGAGAGGACGTGAGATATTCGATCTTCCTGGGTAGACGTCACAACAGCTGCTGGACCCATTCTCCTCAAACTCGGTCGTGAAACAAAATGGTGGTGTTTTAGGGCTATTTTCGAGATTTCGTTGGGGCACAAAAAATCGAGGATTTAACCGAATCGAAAAATTTTTTCGCAGAAGTATTTCAAATAACATGTAGATTCATTTTAGCGAAAAAAAAAATTTGGGGGTTAGGTGCACTTTAAAGCTAATATCACAACTTACATCCAAATGGAGTTTAACTAAAATGACATGAATAAAATGTTGCTTTCCCAATAAGAGTTTCTAGTAAAAGATATGAAGATAGTTAAGGTGAATAAGATAACAAGCTCCTGGCCGCTGAAATATCAGTATCCAAGGTCAAAAAGCTGTTCTGAACTGCAACTGACACTTTCTGAAGGAATATCATCAAGGTTACTGAGATGAAATATCATGTTACAAGCTATACAATGGCTGTGAAGGATAAAAGTTATATAAGTACATTGCTACCAGTAACAAAATATGCATTTTGTAGATGTTACCGTCTCAAACAATCAGAGTAAAAAACCCAAAATTCTTGCAGCTGTATATGGACACAATTTAATTCCAAAAAAAGTTGGGAAAGGTTTGAATTGATAAATGGTGTACTTATCAATTTTATCAGACAAGCAATAATTATTCCCTTTATGCATTACTTACTCCTCCACACATTCCAACTTGTCCTGCAGTTTTCCTGCTTCCTTTTTCCCATGGTTCAAGGTGGTCCACCTTAAAATAACAAATTTGGAAGAGCACGATAATGTTATAGCTGACAATTAATTTTGCAATTTAAGAACTACAGATTAAATGTCCATGTAAATGACAGTACGACCTCCCAGTTGTTCCGATCTAATTGGTGAAGTCATGTTTGGTAAAACACATCCTAGGACTAGGACCTGGATGGACCACAACATCCTCAGTTATATTCAGGCCATTCTCAGGATGAAAACAGGATAAAAATCTCAGATATTTGACATGGGAAAAGGTGGCTGCTATTCTATACATGAATCATAAAACTGCATCTCAATGAGATTAGAATAGGCAAGCTTGCCTAATCTGTGCAACCAAAAATTTTAACCAAAGTTTACCCTGTACCTTTTCAATATACATGTGAGTGTATCAAATCATTTCAGTTTAACACATTATTCTTATCAATTCACTCCCTGCTTTCTATATCTTTTTTGTGTAAACGCCAAATAAGTTTCACCTTATTAAGTTTCAGCTCAAATTTAGGAAACGTCTACGCAAGATCGCATATTGATGATGGAACTAGTAAAACTGGAGACAGTTTAGTCTTATTGCTGTGATTTATATCATATTCTTACGTGTCTAGAGTGTAGAGTCCACGGTTGTGTCCATCAATTCTCCGTCGACTTTCCTCCATTCTTACCTTGTAGTAAATTTCATCAACGACTTCATGGTAGGTTTTAAGTTGGAAAAGTTCGTTCTTGAAGTACGGCGACGACAGCACGTTTGTGAGAATCATGCTGTTTAAATTCATGGTCTTTTCGTTTCCCCACAAGGGAAGAACGTTATTTTGCTTTTTGGGGCCTTGGGGTCTTGACTCTTCCACATCCATGTTGCAATTCTGTGACTATTTGAAAGTCCAGGGACTACTTTTACACGTTGTAATGAAGTACTTGAAGAAAAACGAAAAATGCATTTATGCCCGTTTGGTACACAACATGGCGGCCGCTTTTAGTAACCCATAATCCTTCAGTGTCCCATAATCAACAACCTCTTCCCCAGGGTCTTTAGTCTCCTCCGCAGCCGTTATTAGGGTCGTCACGCAACGCTTCTCCCCTACGGGGGAGAAGCGTTGCGTGACGACCCTAATAACGGCTGCGGAGGAGACTATAGGGTCTTCTCCTCGACGATGTTTCAAGTCCAATCTCGTTCCTAGGCTCTCTCCTTGGTTGCTCCTGATTACGTGACTACTCAGAAGCTGGGTGGCAAAAAAAAAAAAAAAAAATGTTGGGCGGGAGGGGTGGCAAAGTGTTTTGTTTGTTGCTGTGACAAACTTTGTGAGTTTCCAAACCTCGAGCAGTCGAGCAGTTGTTTTGCCGATGAAGAATGCTACACTATTTCTGCCGTCTTCAAAACATAGAAGACTTTCGTTCACAAAGAAATTCGGCAGCAGAATGGAGCACAAACTTTTTTACGGTTAGCACATGGTACTCCCAGAAAAGTTGGGTGGGGGTGGGAGGCCCACTTCCCAAAGCCCTTACCCTATTTATCTGCGATTTTTGCTGCCCTATTTAAGACCTGGCCAAAAATTCGATACCCTATTTATAAACCGTTGCAGCTGGTACAGTTACCCTAAACATAAGTTATGAAGGGCTTTTGTTGACGTCCTTATTGATGATGATGAAAAAGTAGCTCCGTCTAAGAAACATACCCAATTCAAGACTAGAGTGCTAAAACCATACCCTGTTTAAGACCAAAATGGCCAAAGTCGATACCTTATTTATGACCAAAACGGCTGAAAAACCCTACCCTCTGGGACTACCAATACCTATATAGCCCAAACAAGTGAGTACCCCCCCCCCCCGGAATGCAACCAGTGGATCAGTCTCTTGAATCTTCGAATTCGGAGGGAATATTATTTATTTTCTTCTTCGTGTGGTATTTTGATTGTTAAAAAGTATTTCTGTCACACGGCCGATTAGCCGAGTCAGTTCTGACTTGCATTTGATTTACTGCAGTACAAAATCATTTACAGTTTTGTTGATATAAGCCCGCACTCATATTTCATCAGCATCAGTTTCATGTAAGTTTATATTTAGACAGATGTTGAAGTCAAGAATTGTATTTTGCAAAGTGGTTAATAAAACATCGTTTTATTTAGCGAACAATGTGCCGTGAGGTTAATTCAGGCAACATGAAACAGCGAAACAGTTTTGCTTCTTTTGCTTCTTAAATAGTAAATCGACCGGCTGGAATTGAAATCAGAGTGATACTTCAATACGCTGGATGTATATAAATATATTTCCTCTGACCTGTGTGAAGCTTACAATAGGACTGGAGAATTCAAAAGGTGTATATGCCCGTAAGGGCCTGTTTACAAGGAGACAGGGTTACATTAGCAAGCGGGTTACCCTAGCAAGCGGGTTACCTTAACACTCACACATTTCCCTTTTTAATTCGTCGCGTTTACAAGGCAGCCAGGGTTACCCGTGTAGGCGGGTTACCTTATCTGCGTGCTAGGGTTACCCTGGCAGGCGGATTAACTTTTTCCCTTGCAAACACTCCAGGTAGGGTTAACTCACCCACCCGGGTTAACTTTCTAATTGTGTCTAGACCTTTTGGGTGTAACCGCGCATTAAGTTGTCCCGGGTTGTAGGGTTACCCTTCCTGTGAAATTTTGCTTGTAAACCCGGGCTATCTTTTGCCCTCCAGCTAGGGTTAACCCGCTTGCTAGGGTAACCCTTTCTTCTTGTAAACAGGCCCTAAGTGTGTGGTTAGCGATGACCCTTCTTTCGCTTGAGATCGATATATTGGAAGTTACCCTATCAGCGCGTGCGCAATTTACACTACCAGCGCACTTCGGTAAGATCAAACGAAGCCACGAGGAGTTAGTTTTTCTCTTTCTGTTGCTCTTGTTTTTCTGTCTTTTTCTTATCTTGTCTTTGCTTGTACTTTTGTTATTTTGCATTTTGTGAAACATTAAGAAAAACATCTAAAATGTAAGCGAATTTGCAAGTTGAGTTGTTTTTATTTTCCGCGCTCAGGCTGACGTAGGGTAACTTCCAATATATATCGGGCGCACTTCCGGTTTCTTTAAATGCTAAAAAGGCTAAAAAGGTCTATTCGCCAACTTTTGAAATGTATTGGAAGTGGTTTTTATTTTAAGTTTTCGCAATTCCGCGCGCCGTTTTTTTTCCGTTGGTGGCAATCGCACTAAATGCCTCTACATTTACCCGTACTCTGATGAGCGGTGAAACACGGGCGAGCTTTTAGCAGGCGCACAATTCGCCTTCATCATCAGCGTCTCTTCAAGTGGCCTATTCAAGGGTCTTGTTTGAGAGCGGAAAAGCGGGCGAAAGGGAACAGGGCAAGGGGAAAAACGAGAGGAACAGGGAAAGAACCCGGGAGAAAAAGTCAAACCTCTCCCAACACCGGCCATCTTGGGGACAGAGGTAAGTGGGCCGTTGTAGAGGTGGCCATTGTGGGAGTCAGTGGGCTAATATGATAATCTGTTTTGTTTTGTTTTTTTTTTTTCGCGGAAGAAGAAAAGGATAACAGAAGATAGAGGGTAAGTAAGGACCAATAAGATAGCTATGTACAAAATCTAACTCCGTAAGAGGGAAAACATAATAAAAATCACTATTTACGGTACATACAATTTTGTTACGAAATGGTTACGAAACTTACACATAGTGAAAAGACGCTTGGGCCTATTCTTGAACGTTTTTGGCTCTTTTGGAAAAGACCGCACCACCAAGGAGCAGAATACTTGGAACACACATCAAACACGAGAGACAGTGTTTCATGGGGTTATCCAAATACTGTGAAGAGAATTGAAAACACGACGCGCAGCGGAGTATTTTTGACAAAATTGGATATGATATATCTTCTCAATCGAAACAAAAACCAAGGAGTAAACGAAGAAAAATCGTCAAAATCTATGCTAATTAAGACCGGGTATCAAAACCTATCTGAGGATATCTGACATATCTCTCTCGTATGGCTTAAACCTTGTTCGTAGGTTATTTCAGTTCCAACAAGCATAAAAATTAGAAAACATACTGACTAAATACTAAATGTAACGTGCCCACTCAGGTCGCTCACAACGGCTAGGCCCACTTTACTGTGCAACTCGTCCGAGGATTAATCTGTTGAAGGTTCAGAATTCCTAACTTGCCAATCCTATTCCATCGCAAGTCTAAAAAAGTCAAAGTATCATTATATGGAAGAGTTTTTGCAAACTCCGTGGCTCCTGAATCACCGATGTGGTTTAAATGCAGCTGTAAATGCGTCAAAGCACGATTTGATTTCAGGGCCTTTGCCAGGGCTACTGCTCCTGAAAATTCAATTTTGTTTCCACTCAAATCTAAACGCTCAAGAGAATGATTAGACTTCAGACCCTCTGCGAGAGCAATAGCGACTGAAGAGTTGATCGACGTATTACGCAAATCCAAACGGGTCAACTGAGTACCACTCGATTGAAGAGCCTTTGCAAAGGCTACCGCTCCTGAATTGCCGAAGTGAACTTTGGTTGGTATCAGCATACTTCTTAGATAAAAATGAGTCAGAGTGTAGTTTGATTGGAGGGCCCGTCCAAGCGCTGCTGCTGCTGAGTCATTGACATTATTGCCCTGAAGATCCAAGTAAGTCAGTGAACAATTAGACTGAAGTGCGTGTGCTATTGCTAATGCCCCCGATTCACCAATATACTCAGAACGAACGTCATCAAAATCAGAGGAGGGCCGGAAAAAATCTGGTATTCCTTCCATCGTCTCTGCGTAATTACCCGCATCTAAATAGGTTAAGGTATGGTTGGACTCCAAAACGTGAGCAAGTGCTACGGCTCCTCGGTCGCCGATCCAGTTACAGCTTAGATCCAAATGCTTCAACACATTATTTGACTGGAGGCCTTTTGCCAAAGCTTCTGCTCCAATATGGAGTATTCTATTAGCATGTAGATTTATATGTGTCAGAGTACGATTTGATTCAAGAACTTCTCCTAGTGCTTTAGCTCCTGAAATGCGGACCCTGGCATATTGCAGATTCAGGTGAGTTAACGTGCGATTCGACTGAAGAGCTGGTGTAAGTGATGTGCTGTTTAAGTCAGTCCGCAGATGTAAGCCTACCAGCCTCTGACTTGTCTGAAGGACATGCCCAATTGTTCCCAGTGCTAACTCATCAAAGTTACGGTACCAAAGTAACTCCGTCAGTGCGAAATTTTCTTTCAGGTATTCACAGAGAACGAGGATGTTGGGAGAACTGTAGCTATGTACGTACACTTTAAACACAGCAAAACACCGTACAAGTGTGCGTATCATTTTCTTCTGGTAATCCTTCAGCTCGTTTCTCCCATCTCCACAATCAGCAATAAGGTTACATATTCCAGTTAAAAAGTCATTCACCGTTGTATCTTCCCTTGTCTTAATTTCGGAATACAAACGCCAGTTGAAAGAATCATCTTTACAAATGTCAACCTCAAAACCGTCGCCATCGCCACCGCTGTCCTCGTCACTGTCCGCAACACCATCGTCCTCAAAGTCCTCGCCGTCCTCGTAGGATCTCATCCATATGTCGTCCTCGAAGCAGTCGTCGAAACCACAGTCACCACCGCTGTTGTCGCTATCTTCTTCTTCCTCGCTTTCTTCCCCCTCTGTCCAACTCACTGCAGGAAGTAAATTCATTTGCGTATCAAGTTGAAAGGAGGCGCAAAGACGGGACACGAGAAAAACTGCTATATCATCACTCTTACTTGCTACCGTTGTGATGAGAAATCCCCACACCTGCCAATACTTGTCAACAGGACTGAGCTGATCTAGCAGTGTCGCTTTCTTTGTCTCCTTTTAACAGTTGATGGGCCAAGTGGTACGCCGCAAAATATTCCTGAAAGGTCTTATGGGTAAACGAATAACTCGGGTTTGGCCTGATTTTACTCACACTAGCCTCTCGAGAAAGAAAACCGAATTCTAGGAATTCCGTTGATTGGCATTTCAACTCGTCTCCAGTGAAATACGCCTGATCATTCAGTAGAGCTTCGAGGGCCATCTTTCCCAGCAAACTGAGTTGGTCTGCAAATGCCTCGATGGGATCATCATTGTTCTGCAAAGAAACCTCCTTCTTTGCACAATATCTTCTCAAAGCACACGAAACAAGTTCGTCATACAACTTGCTTCTGTTTGAAGGGAACTTTCCTTCTGATTCTTCACAAACAAGGCACAGCAGAGCTGTGTTAAGTGGATTAGCAGTCAATTCCCTCAGCTGTGGACTCCTGTTCAATTTCTTGATCATTTTCTTTGCAAGGCTCGGATTCTCGTGATTGCTGAAATACTTCTCGATGTAGCTTTCAGCATCTTGATTGGTGTAGCCAACAATGTCAAAAAGTGAGTCACAGTATCGCCGTACCACCGTTCCTGCCTCGTGTCGAGCTGTCAACATTAAATAAGTATTGGATAAAACTTTGCCTTTAATCAAGGGTAGGATACCCTGCGACAGATCGTGACGCAATTCATCCAATCCATCAAGAACCAATAAGATTCTAGATTGATTACGGCGAATGAACTCGAAGAAGTTTTCCTTCTCCTTCTTGTCTGCATCATGTGGTAGCACCTGATCATTGATAGCTTCCTCGATGTTAGCAGTCTTCATGTCGCGGCACTTCAGAAGGAGAAGAATCTCCACTTTGGGAAACGAAGCTTCAGGTGGAATTCCCGCCACGGACCAATCATATGCAAGCTTCTGACAGTAAGTGGTTTTACCCATTCCAGGCTGCCCTTCAATCAGCACCACTCTCGGTTTGTCACATTCTTTATGTGGTGCGAAGACATCCGTCATATTTACGATGTTGTCCGTTTGCCTCGCGCGTTCTTTTTTCTTACTGATTATCACCAATCTTGTGAAGATGTTCGACAGTTCCAGTTGAAGCTCATCCTCGCACCATGGAAACGGACAAAGAACAGCACCTTTGTAGTCTCGTTTGATAAGCTCTACAAGTTTCTCTGGACACGCTAGAAAAACAAATAACCGCGTAATAAAAACACAAGTCTGGCAGTTCCCACAATAAATAAAATAAACACAAAGAGTACATACAAATTACTTCGGTCTCGCAAAGATAAACAGGTCCGTTAGTTAGTCCGTTAGCTAACTCCTCCACTCTTTACGATGCAACGTTACAGAACAAATAGAAAAACTGCATCTAAGGTGAGCCAGTTGCGCTCGATATTGTAACTTTAATTAAGGGTAATGTCAATGACTTTAAGGGGACCGTCAATGGACGGAAGAACGAACGAACGAATAAATGAAGCTCGGTTACCGTCACCTTAAAGGGCATGTACTACAAACCGAGACCTAATGCCATACAACTGAATTCATTGTTTAATTCAGTGCTATGCTCTATAAAATGTATGCAGACACCCACAGAAATGGAAAGTCTTAACTGAAAAATCCAAAGAAAAGCAGAACTTGACACATACCAAAGAAATATTACACCCTTATTTTGCTGCAACGTAATAGGAAAATTACTGGAAATACATATGTCACTGCAAATCTTACTGAACTTACAAAATCTTCCGTGTACGTTGTTAGAATAAAACACTTGTAGAGTAGAATTGTGACAAACTTACCAGTTGGCATGGAATTGTCTTGACACAACGCAGTTTCATTGCATTTTGTCAAGTCTTCCACTTGTTCTATGAGTGGGTAGCCAGAAAAAAAAACATAATTATTCTTACACAAATAAATATTAGGTGAATACATTTCATGGACCTAGCTATTACCAACCAAGTAATCTGAATTGAATTTGAACACAACACAGATGTCCATGTTTTTCGTGTGGATTGCAAGATTCCGTGTTCACCCCTAACACAGTCGAGGGAATAATAAGCCAGTTGGTGGTAAAATCCCTTCACCAAGAATAATGAAATCAATCAATCAAGAATGGATTGCGCTGGCAGTTCAGTTTTTGTTTAAAATTTAGTTCCTAAGTAACATAAACTGTCCTCATCGTGTCACACTAGCGTGACATTTTTCAGAGCACTTTTAATTGTCTTTGCTATTTTTTAATTGGATATTAATAGTATACTCTTTGAGTAATTCAATGAATGTTTGCCAAATATGGCTCTGAGTGAGACGCCAATGTTCTGTGGTTGCACAACAATACTACACACAGTGGTGGCAAAATTTGTGAACTGGCATCTATTAGATCAGACTAAGAAATGTACCAAAGAGAACAGAACCTAAACCCTAATCCATTGCTTGGTAGGCTAGGGTATGGTCAGTGTGAGTGGGAGCACTTAAAACATGATCAATGTATATTCCTCTCACATTCTGAAGAAATTTAAAATTGCAATTCTAAATTGATTTTGCAACAAAAAATCTCATTTAATTACATTACTGAATCACCTTGAAGACGATGTACTTTGTCTTCTGTGCTCTGCTTACTGCTCTCAAGTCTCTCTATCCTCTGGTTTGCTGCCCCTGCATTACACATAAAAGTTACAAAATGTCAACATAATATATAAAAGCACACTTGCAGCCCATCAAACAACTACATTCGGAGCTCTCGTAAACGAACACCTCAGAAATTTGAAAAAGTGGTCTTAACTAGAGATGGTTGCTTACAAGAATGAGCTCTCGTAAACCTTAGCGACCGCATGGTAAGACAATATGAATAAAGAAAAAGCAAAAGAAATTAATGTTTAATGAGTGTTTTTATATCTGATATAGACACGGCTAAACTTTACATTCACTTTTTTAGACTAAAATAACCATTAGCACAGAGTGCGTTGATTATATATTTGTAAAAGACTCTGAGTGGTCGCTTACAAGAGCTTAAAAACAAAGGAAAAGTCCAGTTGGGTAATCCCAAAAGTGGTTGCGGTCGCTTATGGGAGTGGTCACTAACGGGAGCTTTTCATCGCAAAGTTCAAGTCACAATTCAAACAGGGTCTCACAAAGGTGGTTGTAACTAGAGCTGGTTGCTTACGAGAGTGGTCGCAAAGAGAGCTTTGACTGTAACAGTTTTTTTAAAAACAGGTTCAAAATTACACTTATTTTTTATTTGAAACAATACAACTATTGCTGAAAGAAACTAAATAAACAAAACAAGCTTTGCCAAGTATATAATCTTTTATCTGATGTTTTCCCTTTAACAAGGCGTGTAAAATTAACAAATGACATGCAAGAGTTCATTTACCCCCTTTGGGCTAGTTCAACCTCAAAGGAATTAATTGTACAACATACACTCCATGTATCAGATTAAGCAGTTTTGTGTTTCAGTTTGAGTCAGTTTCACACATTTGGTTTAGTGCTGGACTATTTTGTCTCTTCCCACCCACCCACACATCCTGGGTATTTGTTTTTTTTTTTAATTCTTGTAACCTCATTTAATTACTTTAATCACCTTGAAGAAGATACACTTTGTCTTCTGTGCTCTGCTTACCGCTCTCAAGTCTCTCTATCCTCTGGTTTACTGCCCCTGCATTACACATAAAAGTTACAAAATGTAAACATGATATATAAAAGCACACTTGCAGCCCATCAAACAAATAACAGTTTTTTTATAAACAGGTTCAAAATTACACCTCTTTTTTTAATTTGAAACAATAAAACTATTGCTGATAGAAACCAAATAAACCAACTAAGCTTTGCCAAGTATATATACTATTTTGTACAGGTTACTGTAGACCTTCAGGGGTGCCTTCCAGAAAATACTTTCTTTGCATGCTGCTTTAAAGAAAACCTCGATAAACTATATATCATTGTAAAGCTAATAAACTGTAGAATCCGAAAATAACAATATATTTTGGGCATTTTCGTTTTGGTAGGCACACGCAAGTCTTTTAAATGCAAAAATGACAGTACTTGCTAAACTGAATTACCAGCCATTGTGGTGCCACTGACATCTAAGCTGACTGGACTATATTACTCAGGAGATCATAGGCTAACAAACCATGCAAGGCTTTTTTGATATTTCTATTGGTTCCTTAGTAAATCCCTTTCAAAGTTGGACCAGAGAAAATTTTCTGACTGATGTTACTCAATGGGACATTACAGAAAAATGTTCTGATTTTCGTAAAAGCCTTGCACACTTTGGTGTGCTAATATCTGACCAACATTTTGACCAAGTTTCGTTGAAATCCGATAAATCTACATAACCTAATATATAGATTTAGCCAAGCCTAAAAGTGGAACTCCTGATAACAATAATTAACCATAAATGAAAAGAGGATTTTTCCCCTAGATCAGAAACTCAAAAATGGATCAATTGTGCGCATGTGATTGTTCAGCATGTGGTTTCTTTATTTTTTTTCTAGTTACATTTTAAAAAGCCATACCTAATGAGCGTATCCAAGATTATAGAAATTACATATGCAATATATCAGGGACTTTCCAAGAGACGATTGTGCAAGGAACATGTCGGAAGAAAAGTCAGCAACACGTCAGGGGATAATTTTGCCTTTGCATGTACTACCTCCCTCTCCCCCAGAGTAATAACCTGGCTTGAGCCCACGATCCAATAAAAAACCTAGTACCTGGTCAGCAGTTAACTTCGAAAAACACGAGACCTCAATGAGCTCTTGACCTGAGCCTGCGATGTGGTCACAGGATACTGGTCAGCGGATACCTTGGTTGACAGCTGTCAATTAATCATAACATGGATGTCCAATATCAAAGATGTACCTATGGTAATGGTGCTACTCTCTTATTTTTGTTTTGGCGTACAGACATACCTACCTACAAACGGACAGTCACGTGACAACCTAAAATTTTGAGATCGATGGATTACCAAATTTTCTAAGGTATGGGGCTCCGATCGCGCACCAGCTCCGCTATTAATAGCGAAGCGCACGAGTGACGTTATAACTTAAACAAACAAAACGGAATGGTGGAAGATTTGAAGCTTTTTCAAGTGCGTAAGCAAGTGTTCCTAAAACAATTTTTAAAACGAAAACTTGGAGTTCATTTTTCTCCTATTTCTCTCATAACTCACTTATGTTGTCTGACTCATGCCAGGTTCCAATAATTTGCATTTTTTTTTTTTTGGACTTCGCCCGCTTCGTTATTCATTTGAATAGAGGTATTAATTCATGCAAAAAGAAACCTCGAGCTTTTGGCCTCCAAAGAAATTCACAGTTTTCAAACCTCACAGAAGCGGTTGTCAATGCGGCCATTCCACCAACCAATGAAACGTAACATAGAACTTCCCAGCGAGTCTCTTGATAAAGAAAGCTACAGGAATGTTTCCCAGGAATAGTGCAATGATTATGTATGTAAAATTTTACATTGGGAAATGCGAAGTCTGCCGTGAAACACTCAGCAGCTTATAAACCAAATCAGCAGATAATGGAAAAGAAGGAAAGGGGAAAAAGAGAAGCCATAGCATAATGGCACTTGAACAGGCCTACTTGAGTGCGGATATTTATATAAAACTAAATGTGTAATTTATTGGCTTGTTTATTTCCCTAGAATATAGAAAAACACTCTTCAAAGCAGACGAAAGGAGCGTCTGGAGAGGCTGCCATGTTAGATATCAGCAATTAAATTTGCTGGTAATTCCGCAGCAATTGACTTGTTTGCCAAAAGAGGGCAGCGATGATCGAACCACTCACTTGCGATTTGCATTTAAATTTGGGAACGTGAAGACCGTGCAAAATTACTTAGTCTATCACTTAAGAGACAAAAACAATCAACAAAAGCAAATATTTCTGTGTGAGAAATTGTATGACACAAAGGAGTTCACAGAAGAGATTGTGTGTTACTGCTCAACTCAAGGGTGTACACATTTTAATTGGCTTATCACTGTTTGCCAATTGTTGACTTGTTTTAAAAATCACGTTTTTGTGGATAACTCGTTCGCATTTTAAGTTTTCAACATAATTTTTTTGGGAAAATTCAGATAAAGTAGAAGTCTTTAATTTGGTGGGAAAAGACTATTTCGGACAAAATCGGCCCCTAAAGGTCTACAGTTACATTAACACATAATATGTAAGAGTTCATTTACCCCCTTTGGGCTAGTACATCCTCAAAGGAATTAATTGTACAACATACACCCCTTGTATCAGATTAAGCAGTTTTGTGCTCCATTTCGAGTCAGTTTCACACATTTGGTTTAGTGCTGGACTATTTTGTCTCTTCCCACTCACCCTCACGTCCTGGGTATTTGTGTTTTCAAACTCTTGTTATGAGGGTGGCAGAGAGGTTTGTTGACACAGTAAATCAGTTGTTTACTTCAGATGTGTGTTGTTTTTGCAGGAGGTTTAGTTTGGCAAATTATAATTAATATAATTAGAGTGTTTGTGCTAATAACTATGATTTATACATCAGGGCTCTGCATGCAGCATTTTGATCAGTTGTCAGTTAATTACATTGTATCAATTTACCATGAGTTCTTTGCTCTAGTCATCGCTTTCTCCAACATTTATTTATTATTCCATATACATATAGTGTAACCTCCACTAACAGCCACCTCTCTACAGTGGCCACTTTTTTCTGTTACAGCAGATGATCCACACAGTCACTCTTATTTTAACTTCTCCACAATGGCAATGGCCACTGAAGCACGTCCTAACTGCCAGAGAATAACCACTCAACAACGACTAGTTAATCAAGGATTTACCAATGGTATACACATAACCTTAGTTTTAATTGCAAAAGGTCATGATACTTGATCCGTACCACGCATTGTTGGTCTCTGTTTCTGTCTGGTTTCTGTTTTACTGATATATTTTTATTTTGTTTCATATTTATATGCTTAAAGTAAGCATTTTTTTAAAAAACAAAATTAAGAAAACCCTGAAAAAACAGATGTAACATTAAACCCCTACGTCCTCATAATGGCTACCTCTGTACAGCAGCCACTTTCTTCTGTCCCCAAGGTGGCCATTGTGGAGAAGTTTGACTGTATAACAATTCATTACTTAAGATTTATGTCACCTTCAAAATTGTCCATTCTGTCTTCAAGTAGTCCAGTGCGATGCTCTAAGGTTTGCTGACCAGTTTCTAGCATTTGCACCCTCTGTTCCACCTCTTCCAGAGCTGATGCAACATTTTTCAGTTCATGCTGGACATTTCTTTTCTCATCCTCAAGTTCTACAGACATGTTCCTCACCTCATCTTGTAGTGACTGAAGTCCTTGTTGAACCAGTTGTAACAACGCTGGGTCTATGGGGGAATTCATGCAGAGATGTGTCCCTGCCAACACAACAAATAATGAGCTGATCAATGATAAGATTAATATTTATTTCACATTTCTTCCAATATGTTGATAACAGGTATTTTTTATTTTTTTATTTTATTTTGGGGAGGGGGGAGGGGGGTGTATAACTTGTTTGCACCTTTACTAAACTGATCCAAAGAACAATATGCATCATAGCAGCTTGATAGACTTTTCTTGTTTACTGCTACCATAACATTATGATATGTAATGTACATACAGTACCTTTAGCTTCCCAGTCTTTAAGTTCTCCAAGAAGTTTCCCTTCATCTGCAGCTGGTAAAGCCATGACTCTCACTAGGTGTTCCATGTCAATAAAACTTTGTTGATATTTTACTTGATCCCATTTACTGAAGACACAGTGTGCCCAGTCATTTCTCCCCATTCTGACATCAGCTGCAGCAGTTTGTACAGGTGCCAAGAATACAGGGACCCCACCAAGCAACACCAACACAGCTGATGCATCACAGTGGTCATCAAAGGCATTGAAGTGGGCCATATAGTTCTCAACATACAGCCTGGCAAAGTCAACATGGGACATCACTCGGCAGTCAAACAGAGAATAATCAAGTTTTCCACCACGTCTTGGATGAACACCATTTCTATTGATGTTCTCATATTTTAACAATTTTCTAGCTGGCCATTGTTGAAGACGTCCAGATGTGCTCTGTCCATGAATATTGTGGCTAGTCTTGAGGTTGTTGTATTCAGTGTTGATGCCTTGTTCCACAAACGGACGTATCTGTGGTATGAGGATCTTGTTCAGTGCTATTCCAGCCACAAGCCATCGCTTCTGATTTTCAGTCACACCAAGATGGCTTGACCTGAAGGTATAATATTACAATCAGGGGATTACAATATTCCCAAAAGATGGTAGTTTCTCAATAATTTATCAATGGCTATGTTGGTTGGAAAGAAAGAAATCTGAATTTCCAAGCAATTTCTAAGGAAAATTACTTAAAACTCTTTAAGGGGCACCTAGTCAAACAAAGCCTTTAATTAGACTTGGTTTACTTGACTAAGTCAAGGCTCAGAGGCATGTCTTGGAGTCCTTCACTTGTGGAGGTTCTTCTACTTGTCATTAGAGAAAGCCAAGCATGACATTCATGGCATACAGCAAAACTTGAACTTTCGCAAAAAGGTCGGGAGTGAAACGGGCAGTCCGCTCTTGGTCCAATGTGTGATGCGGAGAAGGGCTGGCACGAGCGCTTCCGGTGAGATTAATAGGGGCCAAAAATGTCCTCTCAACAAACCGGAAATCAAGTTTTCTTTCATTATCTTTGAGCCACCAGTGGCGTATTTTTAGAGGCTTTTTTGTGCTTTTGGCCCACAACTAAATACTATTTTGTCTGTTGGAATATCACTTAAGTATTTTTGTTGTAAGCTGCTCAAATTTGAGTGTAGTAAGACAGTGTCAAATGCAGGCATGTCCCGCTTATCATGACCAAGTTGTGCTCCGCTTCTTCTTTTAAAAGAACTCCACTCTAAATTTTACATATGTTGAAGATCAACAGTTTTTCCATAATATAGCAAAAAATTAGCTGGATATATTTGGACATAGCAGCATTTAAGAAATTCAAAGTTTCCCTCCTCTTGCCACACGCTTGCAAGGATTTTGTCATAGAGTCTATCGCAACCAAAAAGTAGTAAAACTTTGCTTGTTTGAGTTTCGTCTCAATGGCAAGCAACACGTGATGCCTCATCAAGGCATAAAAACATTCGTCTGTAAATACTGCTCAGTTTTGGTTGTGTAAAAATTCAATTAATTGCTGGTTGTCGATGAAAAAGAGCACCCACCGGTCCGTGTTTTCTAGCTTAATTAAAATGACAAATTGAACTTCAATTACACTCTTTCATGTAAAAACGTACATTGAACTCAAATTATATTTCTAGCTTTAAAATTAAATATGTTTAAAACTGATTTCAATTGATAAATATTTGAGAATATCTTAGACGTTTAGACGGAAATATGGGAAGACAGCAGAGATATTAAATCAGCAAAGTGGTAGCACTTTCTTTAATCAATCCGAATATTTCACTTTGTTGTTTGTCATGCAGTTCTCAAAACTCCTTGGCTATTTCATTTTCGCAGTATAAAATTTCACTATGTCGAAGAAACACACCATCTTAGTAGCCTTTTAGCATTGGTGAAAATTGTCGCATCATCTCAGCAGAAAAGATGGAAAAAAAAATACTTTGTCAAGATTTTATAATGACAAATTAAAAACACCGACTCAGACTTGAAAGTACACATGCTGCATTATATAAATTAGCTACTTGTACAAGTCAGACTTTCCTCAGTGCTCACCAAACAAGCAGAAACAATAACAAACTGATCGAAAACAGATTTTGGTTATGATTAAGCATTGTTCTGAGAAACGCACAAATTAAGCGGCGATACCAGAGTAGAGACTTGCATAACCTTTATTTGTAAGTCAGAAGAAATGCAAAAGATTACACATACAACTAGTTAGCGTAAGCAGATCTTATGCAACTATCAATGATATGTCCCAGGATGGAGGGGTCTGGCAACCCAGGGGAAATTTGACATTTTCAAGTTTTCAAATGTCAATTTCCCCACCCTTGGGTCTCCATTATAAGTCAAATTCCCACCCCTGGGGACCACAAACCTTGCATAGTACGTTCAATGAAATGATAGGCACTTACAACTTCTCCAGAGAGTAATAGTGCTTGCTGACAAATGGTCCCCTCTGAGTTTGTGCATTTCCCCAAATGAAGAAGGCATATTCTAGATACTTAGTATGGTTCAGTTTTGGTTAGCAATTTCACACACATTCTTTACTGCTGAAAGTACCCGTGAATTGTTTCACATAGTATTTACAGCAATAAAAAATGTGCAATTCAAGAACATGCCATCATCAAGAGGGGTTAATGCACAAACTTGACATTTGGAGTATAGTAGCATATCTATAAACACAGAGAATATCAAAAACTTATGGCAGGGTGGAATCTAGTGAAGACATGTAAGTAGGAAGTAAATTTTGATCTAAATGAGCTTTTGTACAAATATTTCTTCTCAAAGCTGAAGGAAAAATACCTTATGCTATAGAACTTTAAAGACAGAGCACTGATCATGGGCATTAAAAAAAACATTTTTGCTCAAAAAAAGTAACACAATACTCCTTACCTTTCGTTCAACCATCCTTGGATGTGGGAAACTCTGGGTATTTTCCAAGATGGCACACCACTCACCACCCATTCCCAGATCCTCTCAACTTTTATGTCAAAATCCCAACCCACAAGCGCTTTACTAAGCCTAATTCCCCTGGGTTGCCCGACCCCCCCCATCCTGGGGCAAACCATTGATAGGTGCATTACAGTGCAAAATATGAAGTCCTGTTTTCAACCTAAAAAACCCACCTTTTCCCGTTGCCTCAGAACAAAAATGCACCAAAATCCTTCTCCATATAGAAGGGGGTTTCGTGGAATTTCTTTAGTAATCTAAGTTCCAGTGTAAGTAAGCAGAATCTGCTTGTTTTAGCAGACCCCAGTCTACTGCATCACACCTTTTTGTTTGGACCCCCTTGTTTCACCACCCTACGTATAAGAGCCCTGATTTTTGTATCATTGGTGCGCGCTCATGAGTGCGTACATATACACAACACATACAAAATGGTGGCTCTTGCTAAATGGCTTGGCTTACAAGAGACAAATCATCAAAATGAGTACTGGGACCCAACAATTTTTTTATTTACTTCGAATGCAGCGATCATCTTCTTTCTATAAAGTGAATACAGAGCAATTTCTATTGCAGAGTAAAAAACTATCACTGAAAATCAGAGCATAGCTAGTGTTGGGAAAAGGTAATACACTGTATGTGCTCTCAGCTTGGAACATATTGAACACCTGTCGACTGAATATGGGTGCCTTTATCACACACATCAAATTGCTCCTTAATATTGATGCAGTACATCCATTGATGTTTTTCTCATTTAACTTTCTCCCTTTTTTTCTGCTCTCACAAAGTGTAAAGTGGAGGGTTCAAATATAAACGTTTCTGAAAGCAGATTTAATTCAAGGAATTATAGGGTTTATTGAAGGTCCTCCTATTCCTAAACGAATACCGGAACCCCCCCCCCCCCTTCCCCCTTTTTATTTCAAAATGTAAGTTCTCTTCAAAATAAGCAGTCAACAGGTAAAGTTTGAAAGAAAATCTATTTTGAGTTCTATTATGATGGAATTACCTTAAGTTAAGTAAAGAGTGAGCAAAGTCAGAATTATTTTTTGGTGTTTGCCGTAAATGTCATGCTAACCCCCCTTACTATTATTTATGTGCACAATGAAAGCATAAAATTATCTGCATAATGAAAGAAATGATAACCCTTATTTACCCTCAACAGTGACTGCAAAGTGAGTGTCATAAAAAAAAATTTGTGTAAAGCTCAAAAACATTGCAGGTGCAGAGTGCACTTGAGATAATCCTTTGATTATTGATGCCTCATTCCCTCTATGTAGCCCATGGAATCATGGGAGTTGTGTGCAATGTCTTGAAGATGTTGTGTGTGTGATACATACAACTACCCTCATGATTCCTGCGCACAAGTCTTGTAGATCAAATGAGGCAATAGTAATTTTGGAGGAGGGAAGGAGAGGGTTGTTCCTTCCACCTTAGAGAAGCTTAGCATTTAGGGAACCCAAAAAATTCAATGCAAGGGTCGTGGGAATCACAACCAAATCAAGTTGAAAATAAACAACTCTTTAATTTTTATTTTATTTACTGAAACTGGAACTTACTTCCTGAAATATAGACAACTTTCAACCACAATTGAGTTGCAGTTACATTTTGCAATGTCATGTGCACTCATTTGAAAGGATGGAAAATGATTTTCACTCACTGTTCCTTCGCTGTCCCAGGCCATGCTTTCCTAGCCCAACGTAACATGATTCAGAATGATTCTTGTAAAAAAACCACCGATTAACAATGTGTGGTTCCAGAAAATATCCATACCCCCCACGGAGGGTTTTTTTCCAGGTTGACCCTCACCCCCCACGATTTTTCGTTCCAGGGGGCTTCACAGTACTCCCCCCACCCCCTGGAATTTCCATGATTTTTCTACTTGGGCCCCCCCTACCCCTTCGAAATTCCGTATCCATAAAAAACAAGACTTAACCCATTAATTGTAATAAAATTTAGCTGCAGCTGTTTATAGTTACATTGTAGACAAAGACATACTTTTTCATGGTAGACTGCACACGCTGCGCATTCCTTCATGTTGAAATGTTTGAACCAGTGTTTAAACTAATAAACAAGTGACTTAGAAGCGCTTCACTCCCAAATGGCATAGCAGCTGACTTTTTCTTCATTAAAGGAAGTTTTCATATAAGAATCTTGGAACATACATAAAGCTCTTTCAAATAACCCAGTCGAAGTTTTAATTTATGCATGGTCAAAACAACATATCAAATTTCTTTACACACGCAGTAAGTCGTCACGCAACATTTTTTTCAAAACAGCTGTTTCCCAAACGTCGCTTTATTTTTTCTTTCATCAAAGGAATACATCAATTAAGTTATACACTTTGTCTCTGTAGTTTGTAAATGATAGTAAATTCATTTTATGCCTTAGGATTTTGAATTGTCATACATTTCATGTGTGAAACACGCATTGTTCAGTCGGTCTATAAATGACCAAATGAAATCTCGACTACCGCTTCAATTACAACGCCCCTCACTATCCAGGGTTACATATATAGTTCAAGACAAATGGCTTTGAATCGACTTTGCTCACTTAAAGCAAACTATTAACTACACCGATAACGATGAAAAATATGTGATAACCTAGTTCCGCACGTCTGAAATGGGGAATAATTTTGTACGAGTATCAAACGAAATAAACAAAGTACGAATCGCATTTAATTGAGGGCATGATTAACGCTGGAAAAAACATCTGAGCTGCATTTAAGCTAAATACAGCACGATCTTCAAACATGCTAACATTTATTTCTCAACAGATGGAACATTTCTGTTGGTTTGGTTGTAGCCTGGATCAATTGGGAAAGTACAGTAGTGTTCATTCAATCGCATTTCAGACCGACTGGAAAGAAAACTTCTTGAGTAGCCCCCCTCCCCTTTGGAAATTTACCTCTTTCAGACCCCCTACCCCTCGGAATTTCCATGACCCTCTGTGGGGGGATTTGGATATTTTCTGGAACTAAACAATTGACTCGTTGACTTGTGACACATGACTAAGGCTCATTTGACTCATTAAACAAGAGACCTCTGCACGTTTATGAAGTTAACCTGTCCAGATAATTATTTCAGAGAACTATGCAGACAAAAGTAGTGAATCCAAGCTGGGATGATACAGAAAGATGGGATGACAATCTCCTGATTGGACCAAATAATAGGCATAAGTCAGAGTTGACAAAAACAATGGTTTGACAGATGGAGCAGCACTGTACTTGATCAGCTGCACTATGTGAGGTTTCCGAAAGTATCCATACCACCCCAGCAGGGTTTTTTTCTAGTTTGAACCCCCTCCCCCAGGATTTTCCATTCCAGGGAGCTTAATGGTACTCCCCTACCCCTTGGAAATTCCATAACCACAAATAACAAGACTTAAGTAATTTATTTTAATCTCCTAGCATGGGTACTGTAATAAAATTTAGCTGCAGCTTTTTAAGGTCACACATGGACCATATAGCAGCTGCCAGAGGCGCCAATGTATGCTTTTGGTTTGACCTTGTTGAGCTGCGTCATTGCTGTACTTTGCGACGGCGATTAGCCGCGACAATTATTATTATTATTATTATTATTATTATGGTTACATTGTGGATGAAGAAGCAAGATGGCATATTTTTCACAAATAATAATATTATTCATGTAAACCTTGATGACAATAAATAACCAAATGAAATGTTTGATGCCGCTCCAGTGCTTCTCCCTGTTCACGCAGTTACACATACTACAGTTTTTGGACAAATGGCATTGAATCAACTTTTCTAACTTTAGCAAACCATAAACTTCTCTAATAACAATGAAAATATGTGATAACCTAGTTACGCCGGGCATAGTCAATCATTAAAAATCGATATCGGAAATCAATCGATAACAATTGATCACAATCGATAACTCACAGAAAAATTTCTTTATTGATTGCTATCAATTAACAAAAATCGATATAACAATTGATAATTCCTGTCTTCAGGAATATCGAGTATTATCGATTTTAAGAAAATCAACAATAACCACTTGGACTATTCAAAGTTGGCTTTGTTATTGTGTAAAATAACACATGGAACAACATGAGACGTTCCTTCTCAGCATGCTTCTAGATTATATTTTTCTTTTGGCCTACTCCGAGATCTATTCTTACCTTTGTTTCCTAATGCAAATAACTGAAACCACTAGAACACTGACTCTATAATTTGTTTATTCTGCTTCATCTTAATGCCGACATTACAATGAGACTGGTGGGTTTTACACTGCAACTCTGGGCTAAGCTTCTTCCAGTGTGGTAAACTAGTAAAGTAAGATGTAAAGCCCAAAATGTTTCTACCAGTTGTTTCTGTTCTTGTTATTTTGTCAACGATTGTAAAAGATACACAGGCTATGATATATTGACTCAATAAAACCATTATAGACAAATTTTGTCAAACATTTTATGAGTGTTACTTGTATAAGGTCAAAAATGATTTTGATAACAATCGATAATAGTCGATACCAATCAATGAATCAATTGTTGTTGATTACTATCAGCAATCGATATCAATCTTCTATTGATTGTCACTAATCCTGTTCCAGAATTATTTTGCATAAATTAAAATTAGTGTAAAATTGGGGTTCACAAGCCTACATAACTCCTTTGCTTTGTGACATTTCTGCATTTATCCAACTGAAATGTACAACTGAAATGTTAGACATTCTGGGGCTTGGCACAAACTTCTCGTGGTGTGTTAACCTTTGAGGGGGATAAAAATACCTAGTTTCTATAACCAAGGGTTTCACTATAAAGGCCAAGCACCAGGCAAATTGACCGGCTGTGAACAGAACTTTGCCCGGCTGCTTCAACGATATTTACACAACACTGGTCCTGTTCTGTTGGTGCATAGAACTTATTTTAAGTCAAAGAAACCAGGATTTGGGTGGTTATAGTATTCACTATTTCCCCTGTATCTTCAAATTGGGGAGCACATCTGTCCATATTGATGCATTGAGAAAACAAATGTGTCAAAATTATGAGAAAATCCACCTCTAATTCTGATGGATTTAAATTATGATTTAGTTATCTACAAAAATATTTTGTAGACAACTGAGCAGTGCCGATTTTATGGTCCAAATTGCAGGAAAACCCATCTCTGCAAGTGTAGAATTCAAAACTTTTTCTGGGGGTGCATGTCCCCAGACCCTTCTAGCTAGTAAAGGCCCATTGGGCCTCACAGATTTTCTGCCCAGATGTCATATCCAGATCCCATCCTGTTAAAAATTTTATTGAAACCCCTAAACAACCTCTGCGATATTTGGAGAAAATGATCAATTGACCAATAGAAGACAGGAAATGTGCTAGGTAATCCAGATTAGTATAACAACCAATCAGCATAAGTTCCTAATATTCTGGGAACTCCACCTGGTGTGCATCATTACATAGAGGAGGAGGGGAGGGGGCAGATTTACACAGGCTATCAAAAATCAAAAAGATGACGAAATAGGCATGAACTGCTTCCCATATATATTAGACAGAACAAGACAAAGTGCAAATTTCAATGGTGTTGACGTTGGGATTGATCTATTGAGCATAAATTGAATGTGTGCAGCTTTGTTGGCAGGGATAGGCCTAGGGATAACCCTTAGATGAGTAATAGAGGGCTATCTCTTGACCCTTCCAGAGGGGTAACTCTTCTAAGAGGGTTATGTTCTGCTCATGTTAACAGGCCCTGATGTAAAATTAGATTTTCAGCTTCTATATCCATCACATTAAATTTGGAAATACAGTTAACGATAAAGATTAGCGAAAAAACTGAGCAACGACGTTTCGGTGTCATCCTGGCACCATTTTCAAGTTAAAAAATATTTGTGCGAAAAGTAAATTAATTTATACCAATGGTAGAGGTGCGAAATTGAATAAATTAAGATTAAGATAGCTGTTCAATGTTCATGTTCATTCCAATGAGGTGTCAAACACTGGTAATGAGTTCAGTGTCTGTTCAAAGCCTAAACAAATACTTTTGCGCGAATGGAGTCTGACTGTGTGTTAAGGCTCGGTTTCTTCTTGCGAATCCACAACATTTCGTGGATCAAGCAATCGAACTTTCCCTGACATTTCTTTAGGATCTTAAAGTTGTTAGTCAGGTCACCAACTGTATCAACTCGGTGTTCATTTTGAAGGTGTTTTCCGATGGCGGTAAATCGGTGTTCCTCAATGCGCTTGTAAAGATGACGGCTAGTGTAACCGACGTATTCTGCATCACACAGATCACATATATAGTTATAAACAACGCACTGTTGATTGATCAAAGGTGGTTTTGGCTCTTGTACTTTGAGATCATCGCCAATTTTACGGCTTCTGAACACCGGCTGTAGTTTGTGATCAAGTTTATTACTCAAGTCCGAGAGATGTTTCTTTACTATGTCCGCTGATTTCTGGTCTTTAAAAGGCAGGACAATGCGGTAGATATTCTCTGTTGGAGGCGTCGATCTTGTGTCTGGTGACATCACTGAATTAACGAAACGTTTCGTTAATTCAGTGATGTCACCAGACACAAGATCGACGCCTCCAACAGAGAATATCTACCGCATTGTCCTGCCTTTTAAAGACCAGAAATCAGCGGACATAGTAAAGAAACATCTCTCAGACTTGAGTAATAAACTTGATCACAAACTACAGCCGGTGTTCAGAAGCCGTAAAATTGGCGATGATCTCAAAGTACAAGAGCCAAAACCACCTTTGATCAATCAACAGTGCGTTGTTTATAACTATATATGTGATCTGTGTGATGCAGAATACGTCGGTTACACTAGCCGTCATCTTTACAAGCGCATTGAGGAACACCGATTTACCGCCATCGGAAAACACCTTCAAAATGAACACCGAGTTGATACAGTTGGTGACCTGACTAACAACTTTAAGATCCTAAAGAAATGTCAGGGAAAGTTCGATTGCTTGATCCACGAAATGTTGTGGATTCGCAAGAAGAAACCGAGCCTTAACACACAGTCAGACTCCATTCGCGCAAAAGTATTTGTTTAGGCTTTGAACAGACACTGAACTCATTACCAGTGTTTGACACCTCATTGGAATGAACATGAACATTGAACAGCTATCTTAATCTTAATTTATTCAATTTCGCACCTCTACCATTGGTATAAATTAATTTACTTTTCGCACAAATATTTTTTAACTTGAAAATGGTGCCAGGATGACACCGAAACGTCATTGCTCAGTTTTTTCGCTAATCTTTATCGTTAACTGTATATCCATCACACCTCAAAAATTAATACAATTTTCTAATAACAATGTTACAAGACAGAGACCATTATCTTAACTTACCCAGAGGAAGCTGTTGCCATCTTATAAATTGTACAATATGACAAATTACATGTCCTTGACCATCACATTAAATAGCAATGCCTAAATAAAAAAGTACAAATGTAAATTATATAAATGACAATCATCTTAAAAAGCTAATTTAAAAGCAATTTTCAATTAATGTGTAATACAATAAAAACCTATTTGAGGGGTTTGCGGTACTGCAGTATTGGACAATTTTCAGATCATGTGTATTTAAGGCACCTGTTGACCGATACTCAACCGATACTGTCGGCACAGTGTCAGCTGAATTACGTTTATGCAAAGTCTGGAACCGAGAAATCTTCAGAAAGCACACGGTCACTTGTTAACCTCTTAGCGTGTGGTAAGGGATGAACCTCTTTTACAGCTTCCAAATCTCGCATCAATACAAAGACAAATTTCTGTTCAAATTTAACCAAAATCCCTCTGCAGGAAGACAAAAGGTTCAACTTAATATCCGAGGGCTTGTTTTGTCTGAATGTTTCCAACTGTACAATATCTTGGCATCATTTTAAAATCTATGATTCGGTCGCATATCTCTGTCAGTTCAGGGAAACAGAAGTATGAGTGTTTGACTGACATGCGTAAGACAGAAGTATTAAATAAGACTGTTTGTCTTGATTGGATCTTGTCAATTCCAGAAGTTTCCTCATTTTGTTCCGGAAATGAAATAATCAATAAAATAATCATATCTTTGCTACTGATATGGCTGACATCAAAATAAAGAAGGTACCACCACCAGTCGACCGATATACCACCAATAGTGGACTGATATACCGCCAGTCAAGGCGCCAAGTCTGAGTGTCCACCGATAAACTGACCAAGTATTAACTGGCATGTTGAATGAATACGAACTACAAATGTTTGTCCAAGTTCATCCAGACAGATAATGCGTCTTTAGTATAAAAACAGCCAATATAAATATATATTGACATCCAAATATTTGAGTATATGCCATGGATGTAAAGCCTCCCACGCAGACACTCTTAGGGCTCATCACACATTCCTTCCCCACAGATGTCTTTTCAATGGACCGGTCACTTCTGTTTGCTGGTGGTTAGCCAATCATAGCTTCGATTTCAGTCCCTTCCTATCCGTGGAAAGCTGGACTTTGACCCTACGCTTCAACAAGAGAAGTTTGTGCCAAGCTGCAAAATATCTAACATTCTCACATATATACAAGTTGCACCAGCAACTACAGATGTACAGAGTCTTTTAGAAATACCGGCAACTGATGAGATCTACATGGAGGATCGAAACCATGGTCTTGCCTGAACTAAGCCAAACAGTGGCATATACAACACGCAAAACAGTCAACAGACTTGCACGTAAACAGCTAAGTTTGAATCATGTGGTGCCAAGAACAGACAAATGAGGAATAAACCTATACATCAAGCTCAAGAGATATAAGCTCAATCAGATTGATGGAAAACACATAACAACCGTCAAACTGATGGAAAATACATAAGAACAAAGCAACGGCATCTCCAAAGAAAAACTGGATGAGAATAAAATGTATATTTAATGTGATATCCTTGATAAGATGCAACCTACTGTACTTGCAGATAGTTCTAATAAAACAACCAGGCCTGATGCCACAATATAGAATGCAAGTAAGCAACATGACACGGAAAATTTCATATTTTGCCTCTCAAAAGCAAATACTTAGAGACTTAAAAACATATCTTACAATAGAAATGAGCCTAAACAATGCATAAGCAACTGGCAAATGACAGAGGTGTCAACTCTGTGAAGTGACATGCAGATATGTAACAGCGGATTGGTTCTTTCAAAACAAAGGCTAACCAAAGGCGAACAGAAGTGACCATTCTGTTGAGCAGACGTTCGTTGAGAAGGAATACGTGACAAGCCCTAAGAGCATCTGCGTAGGAGACTACCATGGATGGGGCCAAAATTAAGGTGTCAAAAATCACATATTTTGGTGTGAAATAGTTAAAGTATGGTTTGAAGGGAAGTGCTTGTCAAACCCACACCAGGAAAAGACACTGTCCGCAAGTTTACAGTTCCTAAAATCGTAACATTTTCAACTCATGTATAAGTTTACATTATAATTTAATTTCAAGTCAGAGTCAGTGTGAAATGATTAAGTAGAACGAACTTAAAACGAGCTAGGCCAGAACTTAGTTACTTCCGGGACAAGCTAAGCTGAGGAATGAAACTCATTTATATCATAACAATATTTTGATCTTTTTTTTTAGCATGGATTAACCAGTAGAAATACTCATGTTTCAAGTTATATTTCTAACTGCAAAGAGTCAGAGATCAGGGTTTTTGATAATAATGAAGAAACACATCCCAGATCAACTCCTCTATTAGCTACGTAAACAGTTCGTTCCTGGCTCATCCTTAGCTTGTACCAAACGGTCTCTTTCAACCATGGAATAAACAAGATCCCAAAGCAAACGGAGAATCTACTTATCATCTCTAGACAAACTTACCGCTGAATTAATGCTCAATACTGCGTCAATTACTTTCATCTTATGGAACATTGGAGGATAAGGTCTACAGATACTCGAGATCTTTCGACGCCCATCTTTCAGCTCGTCCTATAATCACGTGACCCATTTTCCTCCCCAGGGTCCCCAAGAGCTTGAAACCGATGGCAAATAACTTTTCCCAGAATTGAATTTGTGAATCAATTTGTGAATCGCAACGTTAAAATACTAGGTTGAAGATTGTATTCACCAAGTTTGAAGGATATAACTTGGCTAGAAGACGCTCAGTCAATTTTTCTAATTTTCCATACATTTGTCTGTAAATTTGGTTAGACGAACGTCTAGACGCGCTTCGCGGGAAAAAATAAACGGCACGCAATGCATGCAGAAGCGATGACGTTTCTTTTTGCTGGTTCTAGTAAAATTGGGATATATTTATAAGGGGTATTTGTAAAAGGAATTTGAGTTCATTCATCAACAGGGATGTGAGAACAATTGTCACAAGTTAGGAAATGAATAAGTTAAAAAAAAAAACGATCAGTAGCCTCTTATGCAGTCACACAATATTTCCTTAGGAGGAATGTGCGATACTGAGCGTCTGCCCAGGAGGCTAAGGATGTGTGGATGAAAGTAGGTTCCGATTAACAAAACATTTGTTTTTCAATCGGTTATGTTTTTAGGCTTTCATTACGGCTTATTTGGTTATGGCAAGATAATCTGCAAGCATTTAGTTCATGAGGTCGCAGGCCAAATCAACTATCACCTCAAACAAAATGAACCTACAATACATGACTCCCACTAAATACAACTTGATCATTGTGCCTGCATTTTCAGCGCTCAAGTAATTGTTCTCCAATATACTGTTGCAAATGTAACCATTATTTTATTCCGTTTACAGTGTGACAGGCTGTTTATAGCACTTAATTTTGTTTCGGTTCACTCAACTCGCTTACATTCAGAATATATTGGCAACAAACAACAGGCTTAAAACATTGAAGTGACGGGTTTCAGTCACGCAGTAAAAACCTAAAGATGACAATGAGTGGTAAAACATTAACCCCTAAAGCGCATTTTCTACGAATAAGCAAACAGGTATAACTCACAAAAATTAATTGTCAGGTCTATGATCAAAATCTCACTGTATATATACAACGTGGGTCAGATCAGGGCATCCAGTTCAAATTGCATTCCGCAATGCGACCGGAAGCGTAACGCTTTCATTGTGTTTACTTTGATAAGGTTTTGAACAGCTTGACATGTGCATTCTCAAAAAATTCACGCAGAACAATGCTGGGCAAAAACTGAACGAATTTGTCAAGGCAGATGAGAAGAAGCTTAAGTTAAAGGCACTCCGCGGATCCTAGAAACTGCTAAGGTCGGCTGCAAAGGACAAATTTCTCACTCCTCGAGAGAGATGAGTCGCCAAAGATAGCGAATATTTGGTGTGTCTTTATCCCGGGGGAGTACTCCCTTATATGGACTATATAGGTATGTGCGGCCCCAAAGGGTAGGATTTTTCAGCCGTTTTAGTCGTAAATAGGGTATCGATTTTGGCCATTTTGGTTATAAATAGGGTATGGTTTCAGCACTCTAGTCTTTAATTGGGTATATTTCTTAGAAGCTACTTTTTCTTCGTTTTCAATAAGAACGTCAACAAAAGCCCTTCATAACTTAAGTTTAAGGCAACTGCGCCAGCCGCAATGGTCATAAATAGGGTATTGAATTTTTGGCCAGGTCATAAATAGGGTAGGAAAAATCGCAGATTGTGGTCATAAATAGGGTAAGGGTTTTGGGAAGTGGGCCGCACAACCCCACCCAACTTTTCTAGGAGTATCCCCCCGGGGTCTTTACTAGCTCCCAGATAGCAAACAGTGTTCTCATTGTTTCTCCCTGAAATCAACACTTTAAGGACATTTCGCAACGCTAATTACCTCACCGGAAATTAATTTGTTGTTTTAACCGTATACTTGTCATCAATGAACACTCGTATTGTATTTACCCTGACAAAACG
Source organism: Orbicella faveolata (assembly GCF_042242905.1). Taxonomy (NCBI): domain Eukaryota; kingdom Metazoa; phylum Cnidaria; class Anthozoa; order Scleractinia; family Merulinidae; genus Orbicella; species Orbicella faveolata. The sequence continues at coordinate 11,547,579 of NW_028301565.1, forward strand.
ATTATCGATTGTTTCATCACAACAACTCTTTCTTTGACAAAAAATATAATACAGCACATTTCCGAAACTTCATAATAAGCTGAAAACTGCAAAAAATCGTACCCTGACTTCATTATCAATACTGTAAACAGTATATTTCATTGCTCATACAATGCTCATACAGTGCTCTCACGGTGCCCATTCAGTTCACACAATGCTCATTCAATTCAGTTCAAGACTGGCAAAAGTACAACTGCGCTACCAATCCGTAAATTTTATATAGACCCTTCAGCTATCGCGTGTGCGACTTGCTTGTCTATCTAAATTTGTACGGATGGACGATATGTTCTTATTACGAGTTTGCCAGTGAGCGCAAATTTATCCGACCCTGTAGAAACCAAAATCAACCCCCAAATCTTCGTTTAAAAGCTGACATTAAAAGCACTCCGCTGACCCTACAAAGAGCAGAGGAAAGCAGCAAAGGAAAAGTTACTCTCTCTGAAATCGACACCTTATTATCTTTAAACATAGGCGCGCAAGGCGTGCAAGAGTTATTTTTTTTGTGTGAAGTGTTGGAGATAGAAGCATTCATGGTACAGTAATGATCTGGTTGATTTGACAAGTTTTTTTGGTTGCGATGTTACATCGGTCATGGTAAGATAGCTAAATAGTCAGCCATAAAATGTTTGACAGAACAAACTACAGTAATCTGACACGTCTCCAGATTAATGTACATACCATCTTATTTTCTAACAGGCAATTTTGATTCGTTCTTTGATATAACCCGCACTGTGATTGGTGTGACACGCGCACATGATAACTCCCTCACTCACCGATCACATAACCCTTCCAACCCCCAAGAGGAATTTTTGCTCAAAAATACTTAAGTTAATTTAGAGACTTTTTCGCATTTTATACGAGTCGTAAGTTTACCTTTTTACACAACACAACTTCACCGAAAATAGAAAGAAAGAGGAAAAAACCTTTGACACGTTGAAAGTCTGATTTAATTAAATTGCTCTTTAACTTGGTGCCACGCAGTCTTCAAAGAACATTTGAACAGTTTTCATACTTTTTACCTTTAAAAATATCGGACTAAAATGAATGTCATCAAATAAAACTATTAAACTGCTATTGCAGAGACGTAAAAACCGTCCAGAAACGAAAGCTTGTTTTTTGTTTAATATCCTGGAAACAATAGCCGATAACTTGTCAGCTCTAATTGAATTTACTCCCATACAAAAAAACAAAAGTGTTAAGTTACCATTTGTTGGGTTATTTTTTTTGGGAAAAAAATACCTCTTAGTCGGCCTGTCGGGGTATGTTATGGACGGGTCAATGGATGAGTGAGTGAGTGAGTGAGTGAGTGAGTGAGTGAGTGAGTGAGTGAGTGAGTGAGTGAGTGAGTGAGAGATGTATGTATGTCACACCAATCAGATTGGATCTACTATAAACAGCCAATCAAATTTCTTGTTGTGAAGGTAAATAGTATGTGAGGAGATTTGATCCTGATACAGTTCAGAACGGCCATATTTATTCTTCTATAAAAGAGGAGGAATTATTCATGTATTGGACTTATTTCGACATCTTCTGAGGCGTGGATTTTGTGGGCGGGTTTGATAAACATTTGCAATTGGATAATCAGTCAAAGAAACATAGTGTTTGCATATAACTACGAGCATGTGATGAGGGGTGAGCTTTTCCCATTAGCTAAGTGTAATTTTTGAATTGAGTCTACTACTAGGTTTAAGATGTGAATGAAAAACAAGATGATGTGGTTTCTATGATAGGATCGATTGTATTTTAGGGGAGGCGGAATGCACTACTGGGAATGTGAAGAGGTTGTGACCAGGTTCAAATCGTTTGCGTGTTTTATTGAAACCTAAATATTGCTGCAGAGTTCGCAATGAGTGTTCCGGGCGTGTCGTTAATTTCAGCATCCATTGATAAGTTTCAATGTGAAAAGCGAAGAGACTACGATTAATTTGGTCAACCGAACTAAAAGATCTAATTCTGTGACGATTTTACAATTATAATGGTTCTTGTTTACTACTGGAATGAGAAGATACGTTTTAATGAAACTAAATCTTTTCTCTTGAATGTTATCAAGGTTTTCGCTTATTCACATGAATAACCAACACGAATTGTAGTTGAAGAAAAAGGAAATTATTTTTATTCAAGATAACTTAAGTGAGGTATATGAAGTCTTGAGCGTTTTATTGTATTTAACACAAGGACTGAACGAGATGAGCCTTGATACTTGAAACAGTTCCTGAGTTAGTAGTATGCAAATGGCACGAAATATTTTTGTTTTTAGTTACAAAGGTAACTTGATACTTTTGTTTTTCACAAGGAGTAAATTCAATTAGAGGTCACGAATCATCGCTTCTAGTTCTCAGGACATGTTTAGAGGAGACGAGACTATTTAGATTTGAAACTGTTTTAACGTTTACAATAGTATGTGCAGGTAACGATTGTTTTGTTCTTGTTGCATGCAAATGTAACGAGATATTTTTATATTTTAGTTACAAAGGGTAATTTGACACTCTTGTTTCTCACAAGGGAGTAAATGCAATTAGAGCTGACGAGTCGTCACCACTTGTTCCCACGAGATGTCTGCTATCTTTAGTTACAAATGGTAACTTAACACTTTTGTTTTTTATATGGGAGTAAATTCAATTAGAGCTGACAAGTTATCGGGTATTGTTCCCAGGATATTAAACAAAAAAGAAGCTTTCATTTCTGGACGGTTTTTACGTCTCTGCAGTAGTAGTTTAATCTTTTTGAGTTATTTTTTTGTGAAAAAAATACCTCTTAGTCGGCGCGTCGGGGTATGTTATGGACGGGTCAATGGATGAGTGAGTGAGTGAGTGAGTGAGTGAGTGAGTGAGTGAGTGAGTGAGTAAGTGAGTGAGTGAGTGAAAGATGTATGTATGTCACACCAATCAGATTGGATCTACTATAAACAGCCAATCAAATTTCTTGTTGTAAAAGTAAATGGCATGTGAGGAGATTTGATCCCGATACAGTTTAGAACGGCCATATTTATTCTTCTATAAAAGAGGAAATTGAGCTTATATTGGGCTTACTTCGACGTTTTCTGTGGGTTAGGCTGAGGATTTTAGTTACGAACGAGATGAGCCTTGAGGTTTGAAACAGTCCGTTAGTTAGTAGTATGCAAATGCAACGAGATATTTTTATTTTTAGTTACAAAGGTAACTTGATACTTTTGTTTTTCACGAGGAGTAAATTCAATTAGAGGTCACGAATCGTCGCTTCTAGTTCTTAGGACATGTTTTAGGGGAGACGAGACTACTTAGATTTGAAACAGTTCTAACGTTAACAACAGTAAGTGCAGGTGACGATTGTTTTGTTCTTGTTGCATGCGAATATAACGAGATGTTTTTATTTTTTAGTTTGACACTCTTGTTTCTCACAAGGGAGTAAATGCAATTAGAGCTGACGAATCGTCACCACTTTTTCCCACAAGATGTTTGGTATCTTTAGTTACAAATGGTAACTTAACACTTTTGTTTTTTATATTGGAGTAAATTCATTTCTGGACGGTTTTTACGCCTCTGCAGTAGCAGTTTATTTTTTTCTGCTGGGCATTTTATGACATTCTTTTCAGTCCGATATTTTTAGAGGTAAAAAGTATCAAAACTGCTCAAATGTTCTTTGAAAACTGCGTGGCACCAGGTTAAAGTGCAGTTTAATTAAATCAGACTTTCAATGTGTCAGAGAGGCTTTTTTCTCTTTCTTTCTATTTTCGGTGAAGTAGTGTTGTTGCGTTGTGTTGTGTAAAAAGGGTAACCTCACGACTTGTATAAAATGCGAAAAGTTCTCTTAACTTGAGTATTTTTGACCAAAAATTCCTCTTGGGGGTTGGAAGAGCTATGTGATCGGTAAGTGAGGGAGTTATGCATGTGCACGTGTCTCACCAATCACAGTATGGGTTGTATCAAAGAAAGAATCAAATAATAGCCTGTCAGAAAATAAGATGGTATCTACATTAATCTGGAGACGTGTCAGATTGCTGTAGTTTGTTCAACCAAACATTTTATGGCTTACTATTTAGTTATCTTACCATTGCCGATGTAACATCGTGTGTACATTATAAATTCCCAGTTTCTTTCTTGCTGTACATCGCAACCAAAAAAACTTGTCAAATTAACCAAATCATTACTGTAAACAGTTTCATGAATGCTCCTATCTCCGAGACTTTTAGTTCACAAACAAAATAATTCTTGCACGCCTCTCGTGCCTATGTTATGGGTTTTGATATTGATATTATCTAATTTGAACTGGTTTTGTGGAATATCAAAACTTAAAAACACTACGATCATTGCTGGAAACAGAATAAGACCGTGCTATTGCATGACGATGTTATAGCGGACTTCCAGCGGCCCGAAGGGCCGCCAAGCGGAGCCCCATACTCATATAGGAAAGAAAAGGAAACCCATGAGTTGATTTTCTCATGGTTATCATGGCTAGCGGTATTGCTCGTGGACGCGTACGCACGACAGCGACGACGACGACGACTGAGTCGCGCAGCATGGCGGCCATACTCCAAATAATAGGTTGACAGAGACATGCAGCCTTGGTTTGCCGTGTACTTCTTTGATATTGGACATCCAAAGTTATCGAAGTTATCGACATTCGAATTTATCATTATTATTATTATTATTCATGTCATGATCAATTGACACCTGTCAAAACAAGGTATCCGCTTACCAGTATTACGTTACCTTATCGTGGGCTCAAGTTTACAACTCGCGTTACAAAATTCAAAACAAAATTATACCTTTTCCTGGGTTAGTTTAATTTGGCTCTGAACAACCCGGCCCAGGAGCTACGCTTTTAGGCTGGTCTAAATCTATATATTAGCAGTAACCCATCGAGCCATAATATTTTGGTTGTCACGTGATTGTCCGTACGTACCTTCGTCCGTACGCACCCTCCATGTAAATCAATGTGAAATGTCACTCTACAACAACCTAGTTCCCAAGGCTTTTCCTTTAGAGATCAGGAGGGGGGAGGGTTAGAGCGTACATCTTTGATATTGGGTATCTATGTTATATTCAATTTATACCTGTCAAAACAAGGCATGCACTGACCAGTATCACTTGACTATATCGCAGGCTCGTTTTTAGAGCTCATTGAGGTCACGTGTTTTTTTAAGTTGACCACTGCCCGGGTACAGGTTTTCAATTGGATCCCAGGCTCAAGCAAGGTTAAATTGTTGTAATCAGGAGCTCTGCTTTTAGGCTTTGTTAACTCTATATATTACTTAAATTGGTTGTTGTTATAAAATGAGTTGGAAAAATTATCCAGAATCAACACCAATCTGCCGTTTTTACAGACTGCATGATGTTTAGCTGTCTGGCTGGGAACAGTTCCATGTAGTTCTAATAAACAAAGTCACTGATCGATTGTTAAAATCAGATCTCATAAAGTAGGCTTAATATCACATTTCCTAAGGTAAACCAAATTCTTAAAATGTTTTCTTTTTCGCTGTACATCACAACCAGACAAACTTGTTGGATTAACCTTATCATAATTGTCAAGAGTCCACTAAGTGCTGCTACCTCCAGGGGCTCTTTATTCACAAAAAAATAACTCTTGTATTGACATGCTTGCGCACTAACCCACTAAATTAAAAACAAAATTGGAAATATGGAGTCTCCGTGTTAATTTTTCTTACACGTAAAAGTAACTCAAACTTTGATTGTTCATGCGATTCTTACAATCGCAAAATACCATGCAGATAACTGAGGCAGTACCACTTGCATTTATTTCCATTTTTTTTATTGACCTTTAAGCTGCAACATTTTATGAGTTTCTGAACAAAGAATCTTAGGTATATTATTGGCCGTGTAAAATTATGATTTGCAACAATCTGGATTAGGAAAGACCTCATTCAAATTGTTTTTCTGATCATAAATCACTTCTGCAACATCAGTCTGCTTATCAAAATTCAGGTACAATCATTTAACGTCACCTTGATAGGGAAAAACTGCATTCAAATCTTATTTCAACACACAGTTACAGTAATATATACAACTAGAAAACTAGTTTCGTCCATGACCTCTTAATTTGGTCTCCATAACAGATTTAAATCCAAGGTGACCTCATGTAACCATGCATGAAATATAAACCTTGATACCACAAGTTAAACTATAACTAATTTGCATTTTTTTTTTCAGTCTACTTCTTTATTTATTTATTTATTTATTTATTTATTTATTTATTTATTTATTTACTGGTTTATTTCTATCTTGTTATTATTGTTTCTATCTGGTTATATTATTGTCGGTCGTTATTATTTGGTATCAAGTAATATTTTTCATGCATGGTTACATGAAGTCATCCAAAATTCAAATCTTTACTGGTGACCACCTGAAGAGGTCACAGACAAAACAAGTCTTGAAGTCGCATATACTATGTAACTATGTATCAAAGGAAAATTCAAACGAAGCTTTTCCCAATTCAAGATGCTGATCAGTAATCATACTTTCTTGCTTTACAAGTAGAACTTTGTGAAGGAGGCTATTGCGCATGGTTTATATGCCCCAACAACAAGGCAATGCTTGGTTTAAGTGAGTGGCAAAATCGTCCATAGAGGGGTGAAGCCATATTTTTCTATGTTAGTTTTCTTCCTTAATTAATGACTAGAGCAGGGCTTGATTGATGATTGCCATAATTCTCATCACTGGTTTGATTGATAAGGGACTGGCACTGTAAGGAGAAACCAGTGGTTGAACACTTGGCCATCTCAGTCACATTTGTCCAACTGTATAAATGCCACATGCTCAACAACCATTTTTTGAAAAAAAGTACTTGTTCCTTCAATCACTGATCTTCATTGCTTTCCAATTCTAACAGTTTGGAAGTGATTACGTCTACTGCATTTAGTGTTGGTGAGTTAGGAAACAAGTCAATAACAGCTTGGCGTCTTCTAAGGATTGCGTTAGACTGGGATCCAGTGGAATAGAACCTACAAAGAAGGAAAAAACTAGCAAGATATAGCTAGAAGACTCTCCTCTGCGAAAATTGACTGATTTCAATGTCAAATTGAACACATCACATCAGTGAGAATTGTCTGCAATTTGCAATGACCCCTTGTGATAAGCTTGACACAACAAAGAATTTGGTTGACATTCCTTGAGCTTCCAGCAAATGAGACCTTTGCATTTCCAAACAATATACTTCCCTGTTTGTTTTTTTTTAACACTAATATAGACAAGTGTAATAAATGGTGAAAAGACCATTTTCCATGAAACATGATCTTGATTGCCCCTTACCCCTCTATCCCCCTTCCTGTGTAGTCACTGATGTTAGTAAGTATTTTTACCAAAAAATGGAGCATTGCAGCTCTTTGCCAAAGCTTCACCTCCTCCTTTTGAAACAAATTTGTACATTTCTAAAGGAAAGAAAGTGAAATATTATTTCATACTATGAACTAGATGAAGGTACACTATAACAGTCAAAAATACAACAAGTCATAGTGTATTAAATATTCTTTTTAAATCATAAAAAGGAAAAGCCTCCTCCACACATGCATTTTGCATGGACTTGTCTGGCAATGTTTCCTTGATCCCAGATACTGTAGGTGTGCAGTGAAAAGACTTAAAACCCTGACCCTATTTAGGGATGAAGCAAAAGAAACTGATACCCTGTTTAAGGCCCGATCCAAGAAAAATGACATCCAATTCAAGGAAAAAACAAAAACTATGAATGGCACCAACAGGTCAACTGTATTTCACTTCTGTGACACACAAGTTTAAAAGCATCAAGTGTAGAACTTATTTTCTGTTTAGCCGGGCATTTACACATTGCAATACTAGCGGACACAATTTAGGTAGGTAGCCTGTCTAAGGATCACACCGTGAACGCAATTAATGTCAACAGGGGCAAAAATGATACCCTATTTTAAGGATTGAGAACCTCAAAAGCTATATCCTATCCCATGACACAAACCTATATAGCCCATATATGGGAGTACCGCTTTCAGTGTTTCCTGCAAAGAGCATCTGTATTAGGAGGCTAACACTTACATTACAAATGAGGACAGACAAATTCACTCATGTTCTCCACCACTCTAGGATTGGGATTTTAGTTTTCTTGCAGAATGTTAGTTCTCTCCTGATGTCAGACACTGCCAAACCCTGAGAAACAACAGGAATGTCATTGAAAAATCCATCAATATATTACATACTAGTTCATTCTGGTAAATTTCTTGCAAATCTTTTACTAAGCAATTGAAGATGGAGAATTATTCCATGCCCAGGAACAACTGCTGATATTTTTCTTTCATTGAGAACAAAGGGGAAAAAATGAGGGTTAAAAGTTCAGAACTGGAGACCAATTTTGCCAATCAACTGATACTAAACTAATCTTAGGTTTTGGCCAAACAATGATTAGACTCGATTTCACCTGAATTGATTGACTATTAAAAGGCTAGTAAATGCCTAAGTGAAAGGCTGGCCTTTTCTCAATGCTCTTACGGCTAAATTAACAATGTATTGGTCACAATAGACACAAATTAAGCAAATGTAAACTTTCCAAAATCAAAATAAGCCTTACTAATAATTGACAGCATTTACAGAATGTTTATTATAAAATAATATACTTTAATATGCATACCTGAGGAGTAGTGACAAAAATTGCTCCATCTGGATTGTAATGTGGCAGATTTTCTACTAACTGTAATCATTTATGTGCTCATCAGATGTTCCTGGATTGAACAAAACCAATCTTATAACAGAGCAATAATGATAGGATTACACTGCATACTGCAAAATGAATGTGCATGATTGTACTATCAGCAAAGTTAAGAGTATATCTGCTCCGACTCCAACTCCAGTCTCCTAGTATGGAGTATTGTATTCCCTTAAATGTCCTTAATGGGGAGCTGGCCTACTGCTGGATATCCCCTAGTATCCCTGTATTTTTGCAGTTCAGGTTGGCCAGCAACTTGTTAGTACTCATTTCTCCTCCTATGTGATGAAAGGTATTGCCAGTCAAGTCTCTCACCTAAAAATGCAGTACAAAGACCCATGAACAGGCTTTGAATCCAGATCTATTGATCTACAGTGTATGACATTAACCACTGGGCCACTGTACCTAACACATCAGTACATCACAAGCCTCTGAAAATAACATTTTACACAGTCGTCATACCTGGAGGTGTATCAATAAGCTGGTAATCCAGGTCACCCCAACATACATCTGATAGAAACTGCTTGATCATTGCTAAAAAAACAAACAAACTGGTAACTGTCACTTGAGAACTCAAGAAAGTCTGCAGGAACATCAAAATGTTTATAGCACTCTACAGAATTTGCTCCATTTTAGAAATCATTAATAAAAGCGCATTGCAGACAGTGGTGCTCTGGCCTGGAACAAAGTTGTTTTAAAATAGTAGTAAAACATTTTGCTGATTTCAAACATTTTCCTTTGATTCAAAAGCCCAGAAAAGCCACAGTATTTCCGAAAGAATTTGCATAACTTTGTACAAATAGTTACACTGTGGATCCAGTGGTGACCAGCTGGGGGTGTCACATAAAATTTTTTTTGAAGACATGATTGATCATCACAGTTATGCACACAACTTAAGCAGTTGTGAAATTAAAGCCTGAAAAAAAAAAATCAGGCCTGAACGGGATTTGAACCCATGACGTCTGCAATACCAGTGCAGTGCTCTACCAACTGAGCTATTTAATTGTATTTTGAGAAATTTTGTAATATATATCAACTAGACATAATACTGCCCCCAAAAAAGAAAATTAAGTATTGTTTGCTCAATATCAACAAAGCCTAATAATAGCTACCTGAAGTTTCCTACATTTTAAACTAAGGTAATTAAATTGTGCATTTCACAAAAAATTACTCACTATGTGGTGGCATAGCTCCTTGAAGTGATTTCAGTAGTCAGTTTCATTGATGATGAGACACTCAGATCTAGCTTTGATTAACAAGCTTGAACAGGTCAAGGTAAGTCAAAAAATATGTAAGTGAAGAGCATAAATGAATAAATACCATTTTTCTTAGGTCCTCTCCACACAACGGCATCATCTCTTATTTAATAACAAGAAACCAATTGACATAACAGCCAGTCGTTGGTCCTTGTCTGTGTAAACTGGAACCCAACTAAAAAGAAAGGTTCAGGTGATCCTTAGAAAATACTTACAGTAAACACCCTCGGCAAAACACATAGCTATGATGTCAATAACATATCAGCTGATCTTATAAAAAAAAAAAATTAGAAAGTGAAGTATGTATTAGAAAAGTATGATAATTAAAACACATGTCTGATGCATTTACACTACAGATAATCTAAATTTTACGAAATAAAACACTTCCCAAGATCAAGCAAGTTCACCCACAAAAGTTCCAAAGAAGTAGGGTAGTGGTCCCTGACAGACCAGCATTCCATGCAGGAGAAGCCGCAACACTTCAAATCAGTTTCTTGCTATCAAACTGGATATAAGGAATTCTCCTGTAATGAGCCACTAAAGGTCATAGACACTCTTTCACTGTTACACATCAAACACAAGTGTGAGAGTTGTATACCGTATGTATGCATGATTTAGTTAATATTGGCTCCCACGGAATGGCTTCAGAAGATGATTCTTTATATCATGACTTACCCAGCAGAACACTGCTGTATATCTTTTCCCTCTACATTCATCATCCTTGGAATACTAGGTCCATATATGTCAACATCCTGTATGCCAAGCTGGAAGATAAAGAGATAACACAAAGATTAGCCATTTATTGCGATCAAGGTAGTACGGCAGCCTGTAACAATACATTCTTGAAGACACTTCTTTGCTACCAGTGGCAGATCCACAGATTTTCACTGGGGTGACTCTGGGGTAAGGGGGAGAAAGACAGAAGGTGCTCGGGGAAAGGCAAAGTGAACATTTTTTAATCCAAGAAAGGATTTTTCCCTAAGTGTCACCAGTTCAACCATCATGTGGCCAATACTATAAATCTTCTGATAACAAATCTTGCTCCTAAACATAAAACATGAAAACAAGACCTATCCAAAACATAGAAAATCATCCAATAAAGCTTCTGCCCTTGCAACCCCTCTCACTAAGTATGAATCAATGACTTAAGGACGTTCGCCCTAATTGTTTCTGCGCATCCTTACTGCGCACGCAAATTCACACGTCATGTCATGCATGAGAGCACACACTAAGTAATAAAATGAATAGCCTGCGTGGACCTTTTCCCTCCCCTTCTACGGCCTGTCACGCAGGCTATAAAATGAACAATGATAGGGCAGAAGGCTGTTGCTATAGCTTTGCCTGGATTTAACGATCTTGGACGTTTGGTGACCCCTACTTTTCTTTCCAGAAACAGATTTTATTAACAATTATCTCCACATTGTCCAAAAATGAACAAAAAATCAATGTGGGAAGTTAAAAAAAAATTTAAGATTTCTTTCCATGGGACATCAAATCCTGCCATCTTGTGGCTGCAAGGTCCATGAAACTATGGTCGCTAAATTTGAACTTGTTCATTAAGGAACCTCACCAGTTGACTAAATTCACTTAATAGGTCCCCTTAAGGTGATTCCTCACATTTGCATTGCGCATCCTTACTACACATAATTTATGGCGTCAGTTAGCGCACACTTGTACACACGCATCTTGAAAACATGACGGATTTGCCTTGATATTGAGTTCTGTCAGTTGAAAAATGGCTATAGCTCACTAACGAGCACACCTTTTATTCCAGTCATTGCAATCAGCTAATCATAAGCTTTACGTGAGCAAAGACTGAACTAATTTCTATTGCTGAAAATTGAATAAATAAGGAAAATAGCAGATACACTGTGGTCTTTTCTATTTTGCAGTTTGGTAACCATATCAAGAAATTTGGTTCATTTTTTTAATCTAGGATTTAGCTTTCTGTCTGAATCAAACTTAAAATGCTTATTTGTGTCTGACGCAATGTATTAATAATAATAATAATAATAATAATAATAATAGACTTGTATAGCGCTAGAACTATACAAACATACTCAAAAGCGCTTTACATTAAGTTAAAATAAATGAATAAATGGAAATCACTAAACTTTAAAACTATTACAACAACTATGCTAAACTTTAAAACTATTTCCACAAGTCAAAAGCTTTCTTAAAAAGAAATGTTTTCAGTTGCTTTTTGAAAATGGCGAGGCTACTACTTGTTCTTATAGTTAATGGCAGCGAGTTCCATAAAACAGGTGCAGCATGAGCAAAGGCCCGATCCCCAAGTGTAGAGCAGTTGACTTTTGGAACAACCAGAAGAGATTTTGCAGACGAACGAAGAGCGTAATTAGTAGCTGGTTTCAGGGATAAAAGATCAGTTATGTAGGAAGGACTTTGGTTGTGTAGTGCCTTGTAAACAAGAAGAAGCAATTTAAACTGAACTCTAAACGATACTGGGAGCCAATGTAAGTCGATAAGAGCGGGTGTGATATGATCAAATTTCGCAATCCGAAAAATCACTCTAGCCGCGGCATTCTGAACTTTCTGTAAACGATCAATCTGGTATTTAGGTAGACCAAATAGAAGTGCATTGCAGTAATCAAGGTGCGAAGATACAAAGGCGTGGATCAGTGTCTTTGTGGATTGCGCGGTAAGGAATTTTCTGATCTGTCTTATGTTGTATAGTCCGCGAAAAGCCTTGCTACAAATCTTGCCAATGTGAACATTCATTCGCATATGAGCATCGAACCAGGCCCCAAGGTTCCGGACGCTTTCTAACGGTTTAATGACAGTGTCGCCAATGATAATAGAATCAATAGATGTTTTTTCAAGTTGTTGACGGGAGCCAATAATTAGAAATTCAGTTTTCGCGTCATTGATCATTAGACGATTACCAATAAACCAAGAGCGGACATCAGCGATGCACTTTTCAATGACAGAGACAGCGTTAAATTCCGAATGGATAGAACAAGGTCAGAAGGAAAGGTAAATCTGGGTGTCGTCAGCATAACCATGGACGGAAGGGAGGTGCTGTGAAATAATGTTAAAGAGACGGGAGACGTAGAGAGTAAATAAAATAGGGCCCATACAACTGCCCTGGGGGACTCCACAGTTCAGATTGAAGTCGTCAGAAGTCTTATCACCGACAAGTATACGTTGTTTGCGACCAGACAGAAATGAGTCAAACCAATTTAAAGCAGTTCCGACGACTCCAAAATCCTGTTGCAAAATATTAAGAAGAATGCAATGTTCAATGGTATCAAAAGCAGCACTTAGGTCCAGAAGTACGAGAAGTGTCACTTGCTTATTATCCATACTCATTAAGATGTCGTTTTGAACCTTCAATAGAGCAGCCTCTGTCGAGTGATACTTACGGAAGCCCAACTGGAATTTAGGAAGAGGGGCATTTTTCTCACAGTGGGCGAGAAGTTGTTGAAGTGCAGCCTTTTCCACTATCTTGGAAATGAATGGTAGATTACTGACTGGACGGAAATTCTTGTAGACCAAATCAAGTCCAGGTTTTTTCAATAGAGGGATGACAACAGCGGTTCTCCAATTTTCTGGAACGGAACCACTGAGAAGAGAGACATTAACCATCTCAGTGATAGAGGGCGCTAATACATCAAGACAGGACTTCACGAGCCATGTAGGAAGAGGATCCAATCGACAAGAGGCATTAGAGGATTCTCGAACAATCTTACACACTTCTCCTATGGATAACGAAGAAAAATTCTCCAGATTCTCCTTCGGAGTGACAGGAACAAGTCGAGGCACTTGAACTTGAAACTTGTCAAGATTTTCCTTTATGGTTTCAATTTTTTTGAGGAAAAAGGTGCCAAATTCGTTTGCAAGCTTAGTGGGATCATCGTGCTCTGGAAGAGCCATCTCAAGTGGCTCCCTGGACAAAGAATTAACCACACGAAATAGCTTGCGAGAGTCACCCGCACACTGATCAATTAGGTTAGAGTAATAATTCACACGTGCAGATTTAAGAGATGCAGAGTACTGATTACGAACTCTATGGTAATTATTCCAGTCTCCAGCGAGGTCAGTTTTCAAGGCTTTCTTTTCAAGGTGACGACGTTTACGCTTGAGTTGTTTAATGTCATCATTAAACCACGGGATCTTTGGACGATTTTTTATAATCATTGTCTTAAGTGGGGCATGCTTGTCCAAAATGTCATTAAGGGTCGTGTTAAAGCAGTCGGAGAGGGCATCAATGTTGTCCCAGTGTACGCTTGCACAAAGCATAGAAGAGGCAATATCAGCTGAGAATTCGGCAATATCAATATTTTTGAGTTTACGAAAAGTCAGTTCTTTGCAAGATAAAGCTGGTCGTGGGAAACCAATAGGGCACTGAATAATAAAATGATCAGAGATGGGAAAAGTGGCTTTAGGAGAAGCAAGAACAACATCATCCGACGAACGAGTAATAATTAGATCCAAGGTATGACCCGATAGATGGGTTGGGCCGGATACGTGTTGCGAAAGACTGAACGTTTCCAGTAAATCCATAAATTTCTTGGTATCATTGTCACGGAGGTCATCTAAATGAAGGTTGAAGTCTCCAGAAATAACAAGAACCTCGGGGCACATAACAACATTCTCTAAAAACTGAGAGAATTCATCAAAGAAAACAGAGGCAGAAACCGGATGTAACGAAGAATATGGAGGTCGATACACTATTATATGTCTCATTGAACGATTATGCACTTTAACAATCCACTCAGAATATTCGAAAGACTTGTTTTCCTTCCCATCAACTAATGCAACGTTGACAGAGTGAGTGAGTTGACAGAGTATTGGCTGTAGTTTAATGCGTGTTCTCATGAGTCTGGACTCACAAAGATTTTACAATTACTGGGAATGTGTTCTTATAATAAGCATTGAATAATGCCAAAATGGGGCATTTTCAATGCTTTGCTGCTCCTTAATGAGCATGGGCACCCCCCTTTTTTATTTCAAAATTGAAGTTCTCATATGATAAATATTCAGTAAACAAAGTTTGAACAAAAATCTATTGTCACTTTTATTTCAGGGGAATTACCTTAAACAGCATTTGGCAGAGAATATTTCACTTCAAAGATCTAATTGCAATATTTTGGGGCTTACAGATATTGTGGCCTTATTCGCTAAAGAAGCCCGATTATTTCAGATTTCCGGTGTTCTTCTGGGGATGTTCTCTCCAAAACGAAGTCGGTGACCCCCCACTTTTTTACATTTCGCGCGAACGTCCTTAATACGGGTAAATGTAGAAATGTAAACCATAAGTCAACAGAACGCAAAGATTTCAGCTTACCTTCTTTCCTTTGTTGTAAAGGGTCCATGCTATCTGTGTCGTAAACAGTACTTTTACCAACTCCTCCTTTACCAGACAAAACAAGAATCACGTGCTTGATAGATTTTAACACTTCCTCAAGGGTTTGCTCCGACTGACCTGAAATTTACGAACAAAAAGCACATTGTATAAGTGAGAATTACTCGGACTCTGGAGAGACAGGATAATTCTAACAACGTCGCTAAGCATGCAAATAATATATTAAGCCTTTTCCGTATAGGGGGCTGGAGTTTCATTCGAAAAAAATAACAAAAAAGGACTTATACTTCCGCTTACATGTAGTCTTACTTTAAAGAAAAAATAATGTATACACCCTTAATGCAAACAGCAATTTTTTAAGTAACACATTCGTTGCACGACAGTACTCACCGTCCGCCATCTTGAATTTGAGAAGGAAACTGCTGGTCATCATGGCGTACAGTCGGCTCAAGAAGCTTTCCCCGTAGGCCCGCTCTGTAGCTGAAAAAAAGGTCATCCTGGGAGACCCAGGGGCAGTTAGTCGACGCGACATTTTCGGACGACGCGATATTTTCGGGCGAAAGTTTACGTCAAGACGTAAAATTTCGCCCGAATTGCCGAATTAGTCGGATTTCCGAAGATGGTCTTCTTTGGCAGTAAATCGATTTTCCGAACCAGTCGGATTTCCGAAGATATTCGTCTGCACATACTTCCACAAGAAGCTTTCCCTGTAGGCCCGCTCTGTAGCTGAAAAAAAGGTCATCCTGGGAGACCCAGGGGCAGTTAGTCGACGCGACATTTTCGGACGACGCGATATTTTCGGGCGAAAGTTTACATCAAGACGTAAAATTTCGCCCAAAAATATCGCGTCGTCCCGACTAACTGCCCCTGGATCTCCGAGGTGGCCTGAAATGTCAGTCATCTTCCACCGTCCAGCCTAATCGCCCGGGAATTGAGCTGAGGGTGGGAGATGACTGACATTTCAGGCTACTGAAAGATATGTTCAAAACCACAAATGAAATCAGGGACCGCGAGGGAGGAGGAAGGGCTTTAGCCCTACCACTTACTTGCTTGTGTTGAGTTTTTTGGGCTCCAGTCCAGATGACATGGACAATGTACGAATTTTGCTACTGGAAAGTAACAAAACGGCGGAACAGTGACCCCTTCTGGAATAACTATATCCTACGAGTCATTTAAATTTTTTCGGTATAAACACAAGCCTTAGGCGCGTGTGTATATCGAGAGAATACAAGTGTCTCGTGGGATATTCCGTGGTATACCACTCGAAAGCGACAGACAGTGCTCGACTTGCCGAAATAGTCGGATTACCGAAGAAGTTCGAAAAAGTACGATTTTTCTAGAGGTTACCGAAGGCCACCGAAGATGCTGTATTTGCCGAATTAGTCGGATTTCCGAAGATGGTCTTCTTTGGCAGTAAATCGATTTTCCGAACCAGTCGGATTTCCGAAGATATTCGTCTGCACATACTTCCACAGAGCTCGACTTGCGGAATATTGGATTTCCGAAGATTTTTGACACTGTTCGTTTTATTTGCCGAATTAGTCGAATCTCCGAAGATTGTCTTCTTTGGGAGTACTCGATTTTTCCGAATTACTCGGATTTTCGCATAGGTTACCGAAGATGTTCTCTTTGCCGAATTAGTCGGATTTCCAAAGATTGCCTTCTTCGACAATGTTCGATATTCCATATATGTCGTATTTCCGAAGATATTCTGCACATGCTTTGACAGTGCTCGATTTGTCGAATTAGTCGAATTTCCGAAGATGTTCAACAGTGTCCGATTTTCCCGGAGGTTATCAAAGATTACCGAAGATGATGCTCTTTACGCCTAACCAGTAGGCGGATTTCCAAAGATTGCCTTCTTCGACAATGTTCGATATTCCATATATGTCGTATTTCCGAAGATATTCTGCACATGCTTTGACAGTGCTCGATTTGTCGAATTAGTCGAATTTCCGAAGATGTTCAACAGTGTTCGATTTTCCCGGAGGTTATCAAAGATTACCGAAGATGATGCTCTTTACGCCTAACCAGTAGGCGGATTTCCAAAGGTTGACTTCTTCGACAGTGCTCGATTTACCGAAGGTTACTCAAGATGTCCGAAGTTTTCCGAAGGTCACAAAAGATCGAACGAGTAAATAATGAATGATACCGTGAGTGAGTTCCTGTCTTCATTTCCAGTTCTGCAATGCGTTTAGGCACACTTCGAAGGATGCAAACACCCATGACAAGGCTTCGATTGAGTCTGGAATAAACGTGGCCTAAGCCCAACCAAAAGTTAGAAATAGTCATAGAGAGCTTTTTTCACGCATGCCAAGACTCTACTGCCCTAAATTGCTTGACATAGCCACACACGGGCCTATATAGCTCTACATAACAATACATTTTCATACAATTGAGCTGATATAGCTCTACGGACAGCCCTACATCTTCCTGATAGTAACACAAAATCCTTACTAAACTCATATAACCATATATAACCAAACTTTAAGCTTGATTAACATTCCAGATAATAACTTTAAAGTACAATATCATTCAAAACCTGCTTACAAAGTCCTACAGAACCATACATAATTAGATATTCCCCATTGTTTTACATAGTCCAACCTAGAATTACATATAGGTTATTGACTAAGCGTAAGGTCAAGAGGGCTGGATATTAGCCAAGTTCTTTGTTCGTTGAGGCCAGGAAATCGCACAAGCTTCGTCGTAGAGAACATCGCAAGGACGCAGCAAGCAACTTTTTTCTGTCTTATGTAATTTACAACAAGTCAATAAACTGTTTAGAAACAACAAAAGAAAATAATTAGTAACTTAACTACAGCCCCACAAATTTTAGCGTAACTTCCGCACTATCCATAAATTTTCTTTTCATGAAGAAGTCCTTCTCATTCTCGATTAACCCGATAACTGAATATTTCTTCTTCATGCAGAAAATAGAAAGACAACATGCAAACGCTGCCTAAGCACACTTGTCCACTTTGATGTAAAAAAGACTCCAAACCAGTCTTTATCCATGGCATGCATTGGGTGAAGCATTAATTCAACATACAAACTACTCCTGACCTTATCAGTGCTTCTAGAGGTAAAAAATGTAATATCAGTTCAATAGCCAATAGCATTGTTGTTGTATAGGAACATTAATTGCTTAAAGCTCAAAAAGTTAAACAGGAAATAGATGTTCATCTGCTCCATTCGAGGGTGATCATACAATCGCATATTGTGTCCACATTTCTTCCTTCCTCCAAGTTACTGATAACAACCGACTAGCCCTCGAAAAACCCGGATCAAGTGTTTATTAATTCTTTTAGAATTTTGACTGCAGAAAACAAAAAAAAAACAAAAAACAAAAAACAGAAACGACAGCCTGCAAACCCAGCTTGAAATACAGACACAGACCTCGGGGGGTCCATATGAGGACATATGAAGTCAGAAGCGCTGAGGCAGTACAGGCCCGGTCAGAAATCAACCACCCTATTCCGACACTCCATCCAGACTCATGCTTCCGGTGGATTGTCGCATGGTACTCATGATACCTGCGTGCTGTGTCCAACAGGATAGGTTTCCAACTTGCGAGCACGGAATGACTAGTCAACCTCTCGACTGCTACCACCCCTCTGGACGTGAAAGTAAAACAAGCACTAAGAGGAGCGCACGAAACTCTCCACCCAGCTTAGGAATGCGTGATTGCCTTCTGCGATCATTCCGATTTCAAAATGGACGTTTTATTAGCTTGTTCTAGCACTGATCTCGGATTTTTCTAAGAAACCGGAGTCGTTACCTGTGTCCTTATTTACTTGTCCTATCATTACCAGAATTGTCCTCAGCCGGGTTGCTCTCAGGACTGAAATACTTTTCCGCATTCCATCTTACTGGATTTTTTTAAGAAACAAGTCGATACCTCTGTCCTTATTAACTTATCCTATCGTTACCAGAATTTTCCATAGTCGGGTTGCTCTCAGGAAAGACTTTGCCGCTTTCCATCCCACTGTCCGAGGCATTTCTCCGGTCAGAAATCACTTGAGTTTTTCCACAGTATGGATCTTTATAAGCCACAACTGAACCAGGTTGATGATCAGTAGACTGCCGCGGTTGCGAGACCGATATGCATGTCATGTACGTACTGCACAGTAATCAGCGCTTCAAGGACTAATCTAGAGAAAAGTAGGTGTTTACACTAGTAATTCACAAAGCAAAACTACGTTTAAACGTTTTATAATTACATGCTGTCTTCGGTCTCTTCGTGTCTTATCACAAAGAGTTTTTATGAAAATTGAAGCTTATTTACGAAGAGCGTAAGGGTAAATATATGTGTATATGTGCGAGAGTCGCCTTCTTGGATAAAGTAACTGCTTCCATACACTCGGTTTCTAACTCAAGCATTTTAATGTAATTTTCAGATCATTGTTCCACGGTACTGGTGTTGAAGCTTTCCTAGGAAAATTAAACAACGAGTTTTTGCTGGTATTCTGAATTGTTGTGGAACCCGGAAGTCATTGAGAGTTACTTTCTTAAGAGACTGCTTAGTCTTTGAAATATCATATGACCAAAAAATCTTCAGAAATGCCATTAGAATAAAGTTCAATCTATTTGCTGATTATATAGAATGAGAAATTCTTACTTACCTTTAAGAAGGCTTTTTCCACTGCCCTGCCTCTCTTATCTGTCTCCGCATACTTCAACATAGTGACTGTATCTAAATGTCTCACCGGTGAAGAAGGAATTAATGCGGATTGCATCGTTCAGCATCGATTATTCTGTTTGTCGGTTGCTTCTAAAGATTACTACAGTACAGTTCTGAAATGTCCCAAGTGGTGAGCACCACACAGCCCAGCGATGCTTGAATCAAACCGTTAGAAGGAATGTTGCCACCTTGTGAAGCGAACTTTCCGTCTCAAAGCTTCAAGAAACTCAGGTTCACGTGAAATGAAATGCTCAATGTTTAAATAAAACTCGCCGTATCCTTTTAAAGCTTCGCTCGCATTGCTAAAAGTCAGCAAATCTGACGCGAAGTGGATACAGCTCAAACTGAACTAAACATCGGTTGAGAAATTTGAAAATGAAATTTGGCTAAGGTGCGCATGGACAAAGGAAACTGCGTCGTTAAGTTTGAAGTTCATTATTAAATGTGTAAATTTCTCGCGCATAGCAAGGAATTCATAATAAGTTTTGTAACGTATCAAATCAGTGCGTTTAAGTTTTCATTGCATCATTTACATAACAGGCAAAGTATTACGTCAGAGACCACTGATTGCCTCTTAATTCCCTTGGCGTTAGTTTCTAAACATACTGGTGCATTTTTCATCTCGCTTTTGACCGCATTACGTTATGTTGACTTTAAAAGCGCGGGAAAACGGGGCTTTGGATCCGTGGCGTTGCCACAAGTGTTAGACTCACATGGTCGCGTAGGAAGATACCGCGAAGCCACGAAATCAAATCGCTCTACATTCCGCCAAAGCGATTTGATGGATCACGAAACAAGGAGACAGACACTTTCTTAACTACGATTAAGCGGTTAAATCTGATTTGAATATTGAAACCATTAATAATTTGAGAACCCTGACTTCCAACGGGTTTTCCAAAAGACTATTTTAAGACACGAGGTACATAAAAATAATTTTTAATGCCATGATCCACGCAAAATACGATCAATCATAATCAGTGGGTGATCAAACACTCCCTAAACGCTTTCCTCCTATCCGCAGAAATCGACGGACGCTTCCGACTTGACCATCCGTTCGGATGTCGTAACACCGAAGTTCATGTTCCTTTGTTGATTATTCTGTCATTCAAGAGTCGTTATCCATCGGCTTCGGAGAGTACTAAGAAGGCCGGAAACCTCTCAATGCATAATTGTCAAACCCCCAAAAACTATTTTTTACTTAAAATACGATACTCTATAACATTTCAGAAATATCAACAATACTGTAAATCTTAAATGAATAGGCTTTGTTAATAATTTAACTATAAAACATTGCGATAAGACAAAAGTTAAAACCATCACGGTTAAAAACTCTAAAAACTCTAAAAAACTCTAAAAAGCGACGACGTTTCGACGTTTACTCAACGTCATTTTCAAGTCAAAATGAATAAGAAAACGTTATTTGAATATAAATGTACAAAACAAATCCTTAGAGACTTCAATAAAACACTATTAAACTTGAAAATGACGTTGAGTAAACGTCGAAACGTCGTCGCTTTTCAGAGTTTTTTACCGTTTTTAGAGTTTTTAACCGTAATGGTTTTAATTTTTGTCTTATCGCAATGTTTTAATAATATTTATAGTTAAATTACTGTAAATCTTGCATATGAATACACGAGTTGCGTTCAGAGGGTACGCACGTTTGATTATTTTTGTTCCCTTGTAATTTAAACTAACTCCATATTTATTTATTGTTCGAGATAATTTGCTCGCGTAGGACAAACTTAAAGCTAGTACCTGAGCCTTCGCTCCTTAACCCAGCGGTCGAGACAAGAACCCATGTCATAGTATCAAGGTCTCAAAGTCAATGTGAACTCATATTAACGTTAAAATTGGCAGAATATCTTTCTTAGATTGAGAAAAATTGAAACTTAACTAACTGGAGATAATATAATAGGGAGCTTAGGCAAACCACGGCGACAACGTCAACGAGAACATCGTAACCAAACAAACTTGTTGGATTAACCTTATCATAACTGTTAAGAGTCCACTGAGTGTTGCTACCTCCAGGGGCTTCTAATTCCCAAAAAATAACTCTTGCACGCCTCGCGTGCCTATGTTTACTAGAGATAGCAAACATCTCGTGGGAAAGAGTGGTGATGATTCGTTCGCTCTAGTTGAATTTACTGCCTTGTGAAAAACAAGAGTGTCAAATTACACTTTGTAACTAAAAAACAAAAATATCTCGTTATATTTGCATGCAACAAGAACAAAACAATCGTTACCCGCACTTACTATTGTAAACGTTAGAACTGTTTCGAATCTAAAGTCTCGTCCCCTCTAAAACATGTCCTAAGAACTAGACGCGACGATTCGTGACCTCTAATTGAATTTACTCCTTGTGAAAAACAAAAGTATCAAGTTACCTTTGTAACTAAAAATAAAAATATCTCGTTGCATTTGCATACTACTAACTCACGAACTGTTTCAAACCTCAAGGCTCATCTCGTTCATTTAACTAAAATCCTCAGCCTAACCCACAGAAAATGTCGAAGTAAACCCAATATATGAATACTCCCTCCTCTTTTATAGAAGAATAAATATGGCCGCTCTGAACTCTATCGGGATCAAATCTTCTAATATACCATTTACTTTTACAAGAAATTTGATTGGCTGTTTATAGTAGATCCAATCTGATTGGTGTGAGATACATACATCTCTCACTCACTCACTCACTCACTCACTCACTCACTCACTCACTCACTCACTCACTCACTCACTCACTCACTCACTCACTCACTCACTCACTCACTCACTCACTCACTCACTCACTCACTCACTCACTCACTCACTCACTCACTCACTCACTCACTCACTCACTCACTCACTCACTCACTCACTCACTCACTCACTCACTCACTCACTCACTCACTCACTCACTCACTCACTCACTCACTCACTCACTCACTCACTCACTCACTCACCCATTGACCCGTCCATAACATACCCGACGCGCCGACTAAGAGGTATTTTTTTACAAAAAAATAACTCAAAAATATTTGGCAACACTAATTACCTCACCGGAAATTAATTTGTTGTTTTAACTGTATACTTGTCATATCGATTAAAAGCACTCCGCTGATCCTTCAAACATCAAAGGAAAGTCGCAAAGCCTTCACCTATCGCCTGTGCGACTTACTTGTCTATCTAAACTCGTATGTATGGAGGATATGTTCTTATTATGAGTTTGCCCGTGAACTCAAATTTATCCGATACTGTATACACCAAAATCCACCCCTAAATCCTCTTTAAAAACTAGAATTAAAGGCACCCCGCTGAACCTACTCCCAGAGTACATTTCGCTTCCACAGAGGGATAAAAATTGCGCGACAAAAGCGCGACGGACATAAGCGCGACGAAATCACTATCCAAAGGAATTCAGCACGCCAGCATAAAGCGATGACGTCACACCAAACGTCATCCCTTAAAAATTACAGCCAAATGTATGGAAAATGATAAAAATTAACTGAGCGTCCTCTGACCCCCCTCCCCCCCGGGGGGTACTACCTTATACGGGCTATATAGGTACGTGCGGACCCAATGGGTAGGGTTTTTCAGTCGTTTTGGTCATAAAATGGTCTTAAATAGGGTATGGTTTTAGCACTGGGTCTAGAATTGGGTATGTTTCTTAAAAGAAGCTACTCTTTCATCATTAACAATAAGACCGTCAACAAAAACCCTTCATAATTTATGTTTAGGGCAACTGTACTAGCCGCAACGGTCATAAATAGCGTATAAAATTTTTGGCCAGGTCATAAATAGTGTAGCAAAAATCGCAGATTTTGGTCATAAATAGGGTAAGGGTTTTGGGAAGTGGGCCACACACCCCCACCCAACTTTTCTGGAAGTATCTCCCTTTCCCCGGGCTTCTAGCCAAGCTACATCTTTCAAACTTGGTGAATACAATCTTCTACCTAGTATTTCTACGCTTTGATTCACAAACTGTGTAAAACTCAATTTTGGAAAACGTTATTTGCCACCGGATTCCCATGCAAACACTGTAATTTCTGACCGCTTTGCCCACTCGTCAAGATGGCGTCGAAAACCGTGATAAGGTCTATTCGTCTAAATTTTCTTTCTTTCTTTCTTTTTTTTTTTTGCAAAACAGAAAAAAAACAGCACAATAAAACAAAATATTAAAACAAATGGCTGGCCAATATTTGCCAGGTCATGGGTTCGAATTCACTGATATCGGGTAGATATCAGGAACTCAGGTTCTTTTCAATTTGCGCCAAGTGCGCAACGTGCCAAGCATTTCGTACTTCACAAAACACTAAATTTTCACTGAACAAAATGAAGTTTAATTTCTACCAACATTTTTTCTCTTAATATACATCCTTCTATTGTCTCATATGCAGATGAAGTATTGCATGTGATAACTGACTTAAAATTTGAGAATTAAACAGAAAGAAGTACACCACAAAGAAGTTGGAAAGCAAAACCGAGACTGTTTGAGGAGGAAGTAAAAGATTCTTTGTGCCACGTATGATAATGGCAAAAGTAAGTGTCTGTCATAATTAGCGTAAGTGGTAATTAAAACACAAAATTACATAACTTGTGAATTGACGGACAAACCTGTTGATAAAATTATATTAGTGGCGTTTGAATTGTCAAAATTTGCGCATGAAACTGGATTTTAGGTTACCATAGCAATAGTATGAACTGCTAAAAACACCCTTAATTACAGCTTTAGGGGCTTCTAATTCAAAAACAGCACAGTGCCGAACATATTATATTACATTACATTACATAACATTGCATTACATCGCATTGCATTACATTACATAACATTACGTTTAAGAAATAGAAAACATGTACCGTGTTCCTATCGAGTTATAGAAACACGAGTGGAAGTTTGGGAGAACGAGAAATGCTGTGCTTTTTCGAGTTCTCCCAAACTTTCAAGAGTGTTTCTGTAACTCGATAGAATTAGGAAGAACATGTTTTCTATTTCTTTTAGAAAACAGCGCGACGCAAAAAAGGAAAACAACTTGTTAACTTTAATTATCAAAATGTAAATTCTCTTTGCTCGCGCCATCATTACGTCAACAACTCGTGCTAGTTCTCTGTTTCCATCGAGTTATAATAACACGATTTTTAACCAATCAGCGCACGTATTTTCTTTGGACTGTTTTCTAATACATCACATCATATCACATCACATCACATCACATCTCATCTCATCTCATCTCATCTCATCTCATTACATGACATGACATTACTTTTGGCAAAGTTTGAAAATAATCTGTACATAGGGTTCAGAGTCAAATAAAGTTTTGAAAATCTAAGGTATGCCGTCCGTGCGACCTCTTTGGTACGACATGATCTCTTTGTTGGAGGTAGTATCTGTTACCTAAAACCTAGAGTAATCATCCAATGTGTAGAAGCCTTATATTCGTTTAGATTTTGTAGTAGCGTTTTCATTGGTTACTGTCCAGATGTATTTTGTTTTGAGATGTATACACAGATCCACCCCTTCGCTCAGGCCATTCACAATCAAACCTTAATTATCTTCCTACGATCCATCCATTAGCCTCTCCTCTACCGCTCTCCGCTGAATACTAGTCTACTAAAGATTGCGGGATCGGCAGCTTCTTCCCCTACCCTTCTGATCAGCATTTGACCTCAAATTTGACCTCCGATTTCTTTGAAGCCTGTCGAAATATTACCGAGTGTAGATGTTAAGTTACCGGCCAGAAAACAACACTAGGGAGTACACTGGCAATCGATAAATCTTCCAAAAATCACATTGACAACCCACGCGAAAGGAAGAATTAAGACCAAGTTTACCAGAGGACCAGGCAGGGGTGATACATGCTATCTCTCCTTTTTGGATGAAACTTTGCCAGATTGAAGGTACTACCCAACAACTCTAAAAGACAAAGTGGGCCGGCCTTGTGATTTTTCCCTTAGGAGTTAGACCACCCCCCCTGGTTTTTTGCCCAAAATCCCAAAAATGTCACTAAAATAAGCATCAAATTTAAACACCGCTCCTGCTTACAGAATACATTGAATTTTATTGGTATTTCACACAAATAAAGATTGGACCTATCTTAGTTCACACCAGGAATTTCAAGTCATTTGAAGTGACAGGTACCAATCAAGGAATGTCATTTCCTACCCATGTCACGCAACATTTAGCTATAAGGCAAATTAGCTCAAATTCTGACTCAAATATTGCTTAAGTCCAACTTTCTAAATCAAAACTAATTTAACACAGTTTAGAGTCACCCTTGGCCTGATGAAATCACGAATAAAATTTTTGGCATCTGTTATTTTTTGGTGATAAAAGTTGTTCAAACAACATGACAAGAGGCTAGTTTTAACAAAGAGACAAGGGCGAAATCTAAAAATATTAGATATTATAGAATCAGTTTATCAAAGTTATTTCTATGTTAATGTCATTAACAAAGTCTTTGAATATTATTTAGGGCAGTGGAAGCTCAATGAATGCAAAACTCTTTGCAATATCCCATAACCCTTGGACGTACAAGGTGGGGTTAGGGATAGATGTCATCCCCCCAATAAGGTATTTTCAAAATTTTGAGAAGACGATTTACTCTAAGGGGCTGAAACTTTCAGTAGCTGTTCATTCATCCTTCGCGGATATTTTGATATGTCAATTGTGTGTCCATCATTTTTTATGTTTCCATAGCAACCACTAGTTTCATGTAGGTTTGGCCAAAAATCAACTTTTTTTGACCTAATTCTGTATTTTTTCCCAGTTTTCTTCATCAAATTCCAGCAATTCACCTATATGTACATTTCATAAGCATTTTGGCTTGATTTTGTAGCAATTTCCGTTATTTCTTGACTTTTTAAGAAAAAAGCAAAATCCAAGATGGCGGATCCAAGATGACGGGTCAAATGACGTCATTTGGCATCATATGACGTCACAACCAACAAATATGGTATCATTTTGTAGAACAAGCTCAGGGCTATCTAATCAATGTAAATTTATTTCGCTGTGCCTAAACAGAGCGCAAACCCAAGAAGGTTCCACCCATTTCCTCCTTCTACCACGGCCGGTGGGGGTGCTAGTTAGCTTGTACATCCGAGGGTTAAAATATCAGTGCAAAACACCTCAATTCTATTTGAACAATTTAAATATGGGAATAAAGGGCCATGATATTTAAATTCTAAAACATTGACTTGTTAGATTACCTTTGAAACCGTGCTCGAGCATCATGGGCGGGTCACATGCTTGATGTTGCAATTGATTATTGTCAACTCTTACTTTACACTCGGCATACAAACTCATCAATCCTGAGAAGTATTCTTTGCTGACAGTAGTGTTTGCCGTCATTTATTAACTCTTGAGCTCTCCCAATGAATATTCATTTCATGCGAATCGAGTTAAAAAAAATCTATGATTTTTTTTTTACTTTGCTGCATCAGGCAGGCAAGTAAATCTTAATTGGTATAAAGATAAACATTGTGCATATAATTTTGAAAGCATGGGAACAAAAACCAAAGACCTTGATCAGTAGCAAATAATATTACCAAGTGATAATTAATAGTTTGTTGTTGTTATTATTATTATTTATCATATTTATTTATATTTATTATTGTTATTTATCATTTATTACCACTGCGCAAGGGATTTCAATCTCTACTTATAGATGTGCACACTCCAATGATAAGAATGGCTTCGATGTTTTGCTCAATTGTAACTTTTTGGAAAGAAAAGCTCGACAATACCAGATGTTACCTTTGTTCTCATCTGATCCACTCACTTGCCAGCCTTAGAGAGCGCACAGGCATTAAGATCGTCAGATATGATTTCAGTGATCCACAGGCTGGAAAGGACCTCTGTGACAGATGAATTGCCAGAGCCATGTGCGTTGTGACATAAATGAAGACCACGATATTAAAAGTGCTAGTGATATCCAATGGCGGGTTGAAGGGTGTCAGGCATCAATAATATTGTTAAGACTCAAGAGTCAGGCCAGACCATGAAGCACACAATGTCTGGGATCCTGTCTCTAAATTTTTTTAGCTTCAAGTTCGGAGGTTTGAAAGTGTAGAAGGCTTATGATATGGGCCCTGGTAAACGCTTCACACCTACACATGAGGAATGGATTTGGAAGACCTCAAGGGCCTACAGACTTATGCATAGAGCAGCCTTTAAATGTACTGCAAGAGAGACTGCTACTTTTACAGCCAAGAGTTTGACGTGTCAGGTCCAACAGCCTCAGTCTATGAAACTCAACAAAGCTTTTTGTTGTATGTTTTTGTTCTCCTTTTTTGCCTTGACCGTGCACAAAACACAATTGTTGTATATTACTGACTGAGTAACTGACCAATAGAAACGTTTTGGTTACGTAATTCATGCAGTGTATGGGCGCAAAAAAAGATTTTGCACGGTCGTGGACCTTCCAACACAAATCTTGGCATCTTTGTTTGCTCCTTTGATGTTTGCCGGGCTTCAAAATCATTCCCATCTATTAGCTATGGTCTAGGACCTCGCAATCTATTGAAGGAGAGTCCCTAGTTGTCAAAGCTACAAGAGTGTATTCCTCCTACCCTGAAGAGGGATTCACAAAAGCATACCAATCTTTTGCAGTCTGCAGAGATACATGGATGCGGGTAAACACCTAAAGAAGTTAGAGAGAGAAATGGCATAAACAGCATCAAGATAAGATGGGTTGAAATCCCAAACGTGCTTTAGTGATCATGATCCACATGAGAAATCTCAAAGGAATGGGTCTGAAAACATCACGAAAAGGAACCCGCTTTTCTGAGAAAGTGAACACATATCCGAAAAGAACATTCTTGAAAGGTGAGGGGACAGGACGAAAGTGTAGTGAATGAGTGCAGTAAGATGAGACTGTGCAAGACAGTAGTGGCAGGAAAATGTCCAGCAAAGAAGAGTAGCTTGCTGCAAACTAAATAGTCAAGTACTTCCGCATGTTGTCTGTAATGTACAGAAGCGGCCGACTAGCTATACACCAGGTTGATCTGAGTCCGTCTCAAGATGAAGAAGAGATTTTGACCAGGCTTGCAGTACGAAGACAGTACTACTTGCCAGCTACTTTACCATCCGCCATGTAGAATATGTAATACAGTCTTGTGACCAGAAAAAAACAAATCAGTTATTTCACAGGGCTATGGAGCTATGGATATACACAGGTTACTGAGCAGAAAAGAAAACGATGGCCAAGAGTCAATCAAGCTTCTTGAGTGTATAGAAAAATTTTGAAAAGTTCAACCGGGCCAAACCTTGCTAAACCTAAGGCACAGGTACCGTGTATGTTGTCATGCGTGCTCGCTTGGACCCTAGGTTTTAGATAATTTCAGCCACTAGATCTTCTCGAGGCTCAATTTTTCTTCAGAATTGCAATTTTTTTCACACATCTTCTTACTCACAGACATGCGATTATTTACAATGTTTTGTGCTACCATCTTTCAGGTATAACCTTTATCTGCGGTTAATTCAGCAGAGGAACTTTCAGAAGAAAAATGCATTTTCATAAAAGCTAGCTAAAGCTCAATCTCACAGTTCAAGTATTATATACAAATGTACGTGTTTACCAAGATTTACTTGCATGCCTGATGCAGCAAAATGAAACTTTCAAGGGTTTTTTTGAACTTGGAACGAGAGCAAACAATAATTTCGGCAAAGAATACTTATCAGGATTGATGAGTTTGTATGCCGAGTGTAAAGTAAGAGTTGACATTAATCAATTGCAAGATTAAGTATTTGACCTGTGATGATTGAGCAGGATTTCAAGAGTAATCTAGAAAGCAAGATATGCCGAGAAAAACTCTCATCTAACTGGTCAATGTTTTAGAATTCAAACATCACGGCTGTTTATTCCCACATTTAGATTGTACGGATAGAATTTAGGTGTTTTGCACTGTTATTTAATCCTTGGGCGTACAAGCTAACTCGTACCCCCACTGTGGTATAAAGGGGATATGGAAGGAACCCCCACTGGGTTTTGTTCTGTTAACGCACAGCGTACTAAACTTACATTGATTAGATAGCCCTGAGCTTGTTCTACAAAACGATACCATATTCAATGGCTGTGATGTCATAATGTCAAATGATGTCATTTGACCCGCCATCGTGGATCCGCCATCTTGGATTTTACTTTTTTCTTAAGAAGACAAGAAATAATGGAAAGTGATACAAAATCAAGCCAGAATGCTTATGAAATGTACATATTGGTGAATTGCTGGAATTTGATGAAGAAAACTGGAAAAAATACAGAATTAGGTCAAAAAAAGTTGATTTTTGGCCAAACCTACATGAAACTAGTGGTTGCTATGGAAACATAAAAAATGATGGACACACAATTGACATATCAAAATATCCGCGAAGGATGAATGAACAGCTACTGAAAGTTTCAGCCCCTTAGAGTAAATCGTCTTCTCAAAATTTTGAAAATACCTTATTGGGGGGATGACATCTATCCCTAACCCCACCTTGTACGTCCAAGGGTTATGGGATATTGCAAAGAGTTTTGCATTCATTGAGCTTCCACTGCCCTAAATAATATTTAAAGACTTTGTCATTACATAGAAATAACTTTGATAAACTGATTCTATAATATCTAATATTTTTAGATTTCGCCCTTGTCTCTTTGTTAAAACTAGCCTCTTGTCATGTTGTTTGAACAACTTTTATCACCAAAAAATAACAGATGCCAAAAATTTTATTCGTGATTTCATCAGGCCAAGGGTGACTCTAAACTGTGATGAAATTAGTTTTGATTTAGAAAGTTGGACTTAAGCAATATTTGAGTCAGAATTTGAGCTAATTTGCCTTATAGCTAAATGTTGCGTGACATGGGTAGGAAATGACATTCCTTGATTGGTACCTGTCACTTCAAATGTCTTGAAATTCCTGGTGTGAACTAAGATAGGTCCAATCTTTATTTGTGTGAAATACCAATAAAATTCAATGTATTCTGTAAGCAGGAGCGGTGTTTAAATTTGATGCTTATTTTAGTGACATTTTTGGGATTTTGGGCAAAAAACCAGGGGGGGTGGTCTAACTCCTAAGGGAAAAATCACAAGGCCGGCCCACTTTGTCTTTTAGAGTTGTTGGGTAGTACCTTCAATCTGGCAAAGTTTCATCCAAAAAAGAGAGATGGCATGTATCACCCCTGCCTGGTCCTCTGGTAAACTCGGTCTTAATCACCCACATTTTCTCGCCTTTAGATCGTTTAGCCGCGAGAAATTTCGTGTTCGTTTTAATCCCGACACCATTTTACTAAATTATGGTTTAGTCATTGGTTATTTATTGGATCGTTACATAAATGGTAGGAAATCTCAAAACAAAGTACGAACTGAACACTACCTGTTTAAAATATTCCCCCCAAAAAATCAATCAATCAATATAAAATGGCCACGTTTTGGAATCAAAGTGGTAAATGGCTGGAAAGCATCTTAAGGGTTCCTAAATTGAAAATTATTGAGTGGTTTATGCATGGAAAAAGGTTCTAACGAAGAAGGTTTGTAGCTCCTTTGAAAATATTTCTAACAACCGTAAGGCCATCAGCTGAAAGTGATAGGCAATGTTCATTAACTCTAAGGAGATCGGTATCACTCGAAAGTTCTTCGCAAATCATCGGATGGTGGTCTACACTGCTCGGTTTATGCGATGGACATCGATGGTAAGACACATAATACAAAGCAATTGAGAGGTAAGAGTTAATTAAGACCTGTCAGAATTAAGCTGGAGAATCGCCCGCATTTTGCTGATAAATGACTAACACTGTTGGTGTTTTCACAAGTTATCTCACCTCTTTCATCCTGCATTTCTACGACATCTTTGAATCTTATCCTTTAAGTCGTTCTCTCCTTTCTTGATTTTCAAGTTGATAATCGATGCTACAGGTATGTGTACATTTTTACATTGTTCTTCTTATTATTTGTTTGTTCTTATTATTATTTATTCCGAATTTAACCAGAGTAATTGCAATCCAACACCCGCCTCCACGGACACTCCTTGGCCAAATAATGGAGCTTGATGAGTGATGTGATGCTCCGCTGGGTCACTATACTTCAGCATGCAAATCGACTGATCAACTTGTGCGAGGTTCTGTACCCCTAACTCACCGATTGGATTTTTCCTTAAGTCCAAAAATCTCAAAGTATCATTATCCTGAAGATTCTCTGCAAACTCTTTGGCTCCTAAATCACCGATTTCGTTTCTTCTTAGATCCAAGTGTGTCAAAGTTCGATTAGATTGGAGTGCCTCTGCAAAGGCTGCTGCACTTGAACATTCAATCTTGTTAGAACTTAAATCTAAACGCTCAAGAGTACGATTAGACAGGAGAGCATCTGCGAGAGCCATTGCACCAGAAGAGCTAATCATGCTCTCACTCAGATCTAAACGGGTCAAGCGAGTACCAAAAGTACCATCTGAATGAAGTGCCTTTACAAGTCCAAAGTACAACTGAACAACTCCTGGATCATGGGAATATCTCTCTTGCACTGGATTGAACTGTGAGAAAGCACGTTCTGCCTGTAGTGCTTTTGCAAGGCCTTCTGCTCCTTCATTCCCAATGTTAGTGTTTTTTAAGTATAAATGAGTCAGACGGTGGTTTGATTGGAGAGCTTCTCCAAGAGCTGCTGCTCCTGATTCACCGATCGCATTATCCTGAAGATCTAAATACATCAACGTACAATTAGTTCGAAGAGCTCTTGCGAGTGCTGATGCTCCTGATTCACCAATCAGTTCCGACAGAACAGCATGAATACACTTGCCGTGTTGGCAATGTAAATCCAAATACGCCAGGCTAACGTTCGACTCCAGACATTTAGCAAGCGCTACGACTCCTCGATTGCCGATACAGTTTACACTTAGATCCAAAAACTTTAGTGTACAATTAAACCGAAGAGCTCTCGCAAAGGCTTCTGCTCCAAGATCATTTATCCAATTGTCAGGCAGACTCAAATGTGTCAAAGTAAAATTTGATGAAATAGCCTCCGCAAGAGCTTTGGCTCCTTGTTCCTGGATCCACCCAGAATTTGAATACAAATGAGTTAAAGTGCGATTCAGCTGAAGAACGACCCCGATTGCTTCCGCTCCATGATTACAGACCCCATCATTACGTAGGTTTAAATGTGTCAAAGTGCGATTTGAAAGGAGAAGTCGTGCCAGTGCTTTAGCTTCAGAAACCTTGATCCTGATAAGATCTGGAAAAACTCTATATAACTGCTGAGGGTCGACACGAGACGTTAACAAGTTAACTGAATCAGCCAAACATAAATGCAGCAGCTTGTGATCAGAGTGAAGTACAGTCTTAATTATTGATAATGCCGGCCAGTCAAACTTGCCAACAAGATATAAGTGTTCCAGTGTACAGTTGGCTTTTAAGTATTCAGAGATAACAAGGGAATCACGTAAAGTTGGACAGTTCAAGTTCAGTTCAAATTTTCGCACTGGAAAGCAACGTGCCAGTGTAAGCACCATTTTCTTCTGGTAATCCTTTAGTTCATCATGATTCTCACCTTCTTCGCACTCAGCGATAAGATTAAGTGTCTTAACCACAATATCCTGCAACACTGCTTCTTCGGTACTCAATCTTCTCGCACGTTCGTCAGTTGTCCAGTCGTAAGAAGGATCGTCACAAATGCCAGCATCTAAGTTAGTGATAGCTTCAGTTTCAATCAATTTCTCAGGTTTCTTGTGGTATAAGCACGCACAAAGACGCGACAAGAGATAAATTGCGTCCCCGTGACTCTTACTTGCTACCATTGTGAAGAGAAATTCCCACACCTGCCAATATTTGTCAACAGGACTAAGCTGAGCTAGTAAGACATCTCTTCTAGCTTGGTCACAAGAAAACAACTCATGTTCCAAGTGGAACGCTGCAAAAAATTCCTGAAAGGTCTTGTGCGTAAATGCATAACAAGGCGTTGGCTTGATTTTGCTTACGCTAGCTTCTCGAGAAAGAAAACATTTCAGGAAATTAAAAGAGTGGCATTTCATCTCATCTTCACTGAAGTGCATTCGATCGTCTTTAAGGGCTTCAAGTGCCATCTTTCCCAACTGATTCAACTGATCTGCACACGTCTCAATGGGATCCGAAGGAACACTCTTGTTCTTCTTTGCGAAATCTCTCCTCAAAGCACATGACACAAGATCGCAATACAATTTCGTTTTGTTGGAAGGAAAGGCTCCTTTTGTATCTTCACAAACAAGACATAGCAGAGCTGTGTTCAATGGATTAGCAGTCAATTCCCTTAGCTGACTTTCATGCTTTAATTTTTCGATCAAAGCATTACCAAGGCTCGGATCCTCATGATTGCTGAAATACTTTGTAATGTAACTGTCAGCATCTTGATTGGTGTAGCCAACAATGTCAAGAAGTGTGTCACAGTATCGCCGTACCCCCGTTCCTGCCTCGTGTCGAGCTGTCAACATCAGATAGGTATTGGAAAAAACTTTGCCTTTAATCAAGGGAAGGAAACTCTGCAACAGAGCATGATGCAATTCATCCAATCCATCAAGAACCAATAATATTTTAGATTGATTACGGCGAATAAATTTGAAGAAATTTTCCTTCTCCTTCTTGTCTGCATCTTGTGGAAGTAGTTGGTCATCAATTGCTTCCTCGATGTTAGCATTCGTCATCTTCATTTCACGGCACTTCAGAAGAAGAAGTATCTCCACATCAGGAAACGAAGCTTCAGGTGGAATTCCCCCCACAGACCAGTCGTAAGCAAGCTTCTGACAGTAAGTGGTTTTACCCATTCCAGGCTGCCCCTCAATCAGCACCACTCTTGGCTTGTAGCATTCCTCGTGTGGTATAAACACGTCTGTCATTTTGACTTCTTTACCTGTTATCTTTGCTCTTTCCTTTTTCTTGCTGGTCATCGTCAATCTTGTGAAGATGTTCGACAGTTTCAGTTGTAGCTCATCCTCACACCATGGAAATGGACACACAATAGCACCTTTGTAGTCCCGTTTGATGAGCTCCACAAGTTTTTCTGGATACACTGGAAAACAAATGACAGTGTCAGAAAACACAAATTCACCTTCCACAGTTTATAAAGCCGGTAAAGCCAAGAGTAAGTCACGCAAATATTTTAGAAAGTTAGTTACGAGTCTCACATAGATTTCTGTAACATGAGTTTCATCAAAACAAAATCTCCTCAACGGTCCACGAAGTAACGTCATGAACATGCAGAAAACTGCGTGGAATGTAAGTGTTACATGTATGTGGAAGGATATAAATCAATGCACGAACACATAAACGACGCTCAGTTGCTGTCAACTTGAAGAGCATGCAGTATAAGCTGTTTGGTCCTTGATCCCAGACCCTTAGTTCAAGAACATGAAATACCATGTGAACTTTGCTGCACTTTGACTGACGCATGTGCGCCACTCAATTGGCATACTTGTAACAAAAAATTATGACAAACTTACCAGCTGACATGGGAGTGTCTTGGCACGAGCTGCTTAGATTGGGTTCTCTTGATACTGATAAGTCTGCCACTTGTGCTGTGACAGGGTTCCCAGAAAAAGAAAGGAAAATCATTAATCATCAGTCAATTCCAGCAGTGCCCCCTCCCCCCCCCGGGGCTAAGCCCCGGGCATTAGCATTTTTTTTTAAAAAAATGGGCAAATTCCCCGGGGTGGGAAAACATAAGCTGTCTAAATATCCCCGGGGTGGGGACGAAGAAAGAGGGCAAATGCCCCGCCCCCGGGATCGTCGCTTTCCAACACCTCCACAGTTTTTTAATTAATCAGTGAATAAAACGGTCAACTGTTCAGTATTTTAATGCAACGGTAAAACTTCAAGGACATTGATTCTGATTATATTTATTTCTTTATATTTGTTTTTAACAGTTTGCTAGAGGATAGCTGGGATTGCGGCGGACGTGCCCCCAGCCGCGAGCAATGATAGGCGCCTGTATTCGCAGGCTACTTTTTCTGTGAAGAAGCAAGACATTTTAAATGACGATGCATTGCATTTTAAGCTCGCAAGATCTGTCTTGAAGTTCGCAAACCTTAAGTATTTTAACTCCACTTTCATGAATTAAAAACTGCTAGGCTAGTTTTGAATGCTAAATGCGAAATAGTCGTGTCCACGTCAATTATTGTTTTGTGATAAACAAAATATAGTTCACCTTGTCGCTTATATTTATATGCTTACAAGTAATGAAGAAATATCTAAAATTGAGAAAACATAACTTTAAAAACAAGTTTCTATAGTCCCTAACGGACAAGCCATTGTTCGAAAACGCCTTGTCTTTCCCGATGAACTCATCCATGGCACTTTCCAAAACACGTGTGTCGAATGCCCGGGGGTCCCCCCCAGGGTACGCAAATGCCCAGCCCCCGGGCCGCGATAAAATTGCGGATGCCCCATCCCCGGGACTGACAACTTGAGCAAATGCCCCGCGGTTGCCCGGGGGGGGGGGGGGGATGGGCACTGCTGGAATTGACTGATGCATTATATTAGTACACAACATTTCAAAGTAGATTTCAAGGGACAACAATCAACCGTCATATCATATCTGATTACAATCCACACAAACTTCAAGAAGTGCCTCTGATTAATAAATAAAGTTTTCCCCATTGGTGCAAGACTATACGCATAATTGATCCAGTTAACATGCCAGGCAGAATCCTCCAAAGCTTCTAACGAAAAGGCCAGCTGCAATAGAAGATAACTCTAAGGCAAACAGGAGTGCTAGACTATTACCGGAATGGCTGGCACGAATCGTTAGCTCACGCTCTCAAAAAAATTCAACCAGTTTTAATGTCAGAATGGGTGCCATTCTTGCACTGTATATTGTTAACGTGTGCTCAGTGTACAGAGCTTACCAGACATCTATTGTTTATGTTTGAACCACCAGAAACAATTTAGCTGTGTGTGTTATAACCTTTTGAACATCTGTGTTTTAACGGCCGATCAGTTCCGCGGGGTTTTCAAAACGGGGTTTGAGCCGGTACCCGACGAGCATTTGATCTCAACCTTCTGAGCAAATAAATGCATAAGTGAAAAAGTGAACAGTGCAGCTATTATATCCGTATACCTTTCTAATTTCGATCAGTGCAAGAGAAATGTTTGGTGGTTATTCTGCTGTCATTCAAACGCACATTTTTCAGATTTGTTAGCACGAGTACATTTACGACGATAAAGCGAGGCCAATTGACTATGCCGTCTTTTATTGCCAAGTGTTAAGAAGTCACGAAGGCAAACAGGTAAAGAAATATCATGTGCTGTTCCGGTTTTGAAACTGACTGTAAAACAATTGGCTCATGACACTGTTATTATTAAGCTGAATTGACCACACATTGACCAAGCCCTCCACGCGGCCGCGTAGTGAATGCGAATGCAGCCTCCATCGTGACATGTTACTCATTCAGTTAAGGCCAGAAGTGCTCCAAATGTTTGGTATCTGGTCACTTCACCCCTTAGTCATTTCGAGGTCACTTCGCTCCACACAAAAGTTACTTCACTCCATATAGAAGTTACTTCGCTCCATGATATTATGTAAGTGTATATATGCTTACAATATTGTCTCTATTTGCCTAACTGATGTTATAGTCGTCCCAGTTATAAATACGCGCGATCTAGATGACATGTTTGTAATTGTTAGTTTCACGCGCCCTAATCTCTCTCTGTCCCCCACGCCATGCCGATGTTGTTGATGCGTTCGTTGGTAATTCGCGCTCGTTGATCGATGGCCGATCGAATTTCAAAAACTGTAACCCTGTAGAGTATAAATTGCATGTAAAAACCTCTTTGTTAAACATGTTCGTTGTTAAAGGACTTAAAAGCAACCGAGATCTTGGCGTAGTTAAAGTGCAATTGTGTCTAAATATCTTTGTTTGATTACGCGCGTTGTTTAGTGTTCACTTGTAACACTTACATAGCAACGAAGTCAAACAAAGTCCGTTGAACGATCGATGGCCGATCGTATTTGAAAACCTTTGAAAACCATCCATGGCTTTATGCGCGTTGTTTAATAAACTGCCCTCAAAACCTTTGTTATTGAGTCTAAATGTATTTGATTTATTGCGTGTGTAGTTGCACAGAACTTCTGTTAAATGAAACTGTATTGTTGTTTTCTTGCCACACGTACCCACGCGTAATGTGTGAACTTATGTTAATTCAAGGTGAGACTTTTTTGGGGGGACACAACGCGCCGACCTTTCAAAGACTTGTTTATTCGAAAATTCGGAATACGACCCTAACCCCAACTATTTGTGTTACCTTAAAAGACTCTCTATCACTCTTGGATTAGTGAACTTGCAACGTAATGCTTTTCTACTCAAAACCTTTGTTATTGAGTCTAAATGTATTTGATTTATTGCGTGTGTAGTTGCACAGAACTTCTGTTAAATGAAACTGTATTGTTGTTTTCTTGCCACACGTACCCACGCGTAATGTGTGAACTTATGTTAATTCAAGGTGAGACTTTTTTGGGGGGACACAACGCGCCGACCTTTCAAAGACTTGTTTATTCGAAAATTCGGAATACGACCCTAACCCCAACTATTTGTGTTACCTTAAAAGACTCTCTATCACTCTTGGATTAGTGAACTTGCAACGTAATGCTTTTCTACATGGAGCGAAGTAACTTCTGTATGGGACGAAGTGACTTTTGTATGGGGCGAAGTGACTTTTGGTTGGAGCGAAGTGACTGGGGGCGAAATGACCATGGGGCGAAGAGAACGTAATTCAAATGTTTTCTAAGCGATAGTTTGAAGGGTGTCTTAACAATAAAACCCTTCAACAATGCAAGTCTTTGGAAACAAAAAATATATATATCGAAGCAGAAATGAAACGAGATTGCTGATTTTGTAGTGATAATTCATGTAACAAATGTATGTGCAGAAATATATCAACAAAAGCTGATTAATCTGCAGTTCTTTTTCATTATGAAAACTTACACGGTCCGTATTTTCTTGAAATTGCATAAATAAAAAATAATAACGATAACATTACAGTTGATTTACGTTAATACAATTCAATCAATCAATCAATGTAACGAGAATCAATGGAATAAAAAGCAGTATAATTATATATTCCAAAGAAACTCATCTAGGGGTATCGAATAGTCCCATTCAATTTAACAGTGCTCGCAAAATTTGGCCTTTGCTCGAACTGCTCGCAAAAAGTAGATGAGCGCTCGCAAAATTGTTTCAACTACTCACATGCTCGGACTCTGATTAACTGAATTCTCTGCCGTGTAGCGGAAGCACAATTTGCCTCTTGAAAACAAAAATAGACGCTGGGAATATTAATTAAGTAATAATTAAACATCATTTCGCATTTCGTTTTAGCTTTGCTTTGAATAAAAAATATTTCGAATGACAGCTTTTTACGACCAAAATTTTTGCAATGTTTAGTGTTGCTACTATCGCTAAAATATTCGATTGCAAAATTGTTCATAGTTTTTCACCATCGAATTCATCCCAAACTTAGAAAGCTTAGAAATTGAAACGAATTAAGCTAAACGATTTTAGTGCAACTGATAAACCACGTAATTCAAGTGAAAATAGGTTTTGACAACTTGGCTAATACTACCATTTTCGAGCTACCGTGAACGGCTAACTTTTTTCCGCGTTGTTCCACGCTTCAAACATTCAGGTTTGTCTAGACAAACTGCCGCGTTTTTTAATTGAACCAATTAACGTTTAGAGCGTGAACACGTCAAGTTTTGACAGCTCCGCCTGAATGTTCGTGCACGTGAAACACAGGTTTTGAAAACATTCCGTCGAGTTTTTTGTAACATTCTAAAGTACGTTCGCACGCTGTAAACCATGTCAGTCGTGCAAGTCAAGATTGTATATTCATATTACTCGACGGAATGGGTCCACTTCGATATTTTTACAGTCTTTCCCGTAGAACCGAGAGCACCAGAGAAAATTTCTGGAATATTTATTGTTTCGCGACCAATCAGATGCGAGTAGGCTTTTGTTCATTATGCTAGCATTTTTTCGAGCATTTTAGTGAGGCAAAAGCATTAAGCATTATTCGAGCATTTTAGTGACATTTTCTCAGAAAATTGACATTTTTGCCATAGAAAATAGAAAAAATTATTTTTTACGAGAAAATGAACACGTAGCCTCTTCTGTGAGGGTCAATTTCCAATTCCGTCGGTTTCAATAGGCAAGATTCACTCTAGTTCACTGACTTTAATTCAACTAACACCCCAATGAGACGCTCCTGTTTGCTTGTACATTATTCCATCAATCGTCCGCGTCTTTATTCGTCTTATCCATCGTTACTTTGAGTGAATCGCATACACATAACTCCCATGGGGGGGGGGGGGGGGGTACTTTGGGAATTTCTGAGTGGGGATGTGCCGCTGGGACCCTGGAACCCTTAGCCTATACCAGAGCTAGTTCAGCTGAATTTTGCTACCCTATACTAGAGTAAACTCTCCAAATCCCCCCATCTATCGACACTATTGAGGCTGATTTGCGTAAATTTAAACTTGCCGATTTGGGGGTTTTATCATATTTTTGAGTGGCAATTCCTGGTTTCCTTAGTCTAGATAAACTCTTCAACCAACTAGTCAGTTTTGGGAAAATGATACCCTATTCTAGACCCAAACGCTCTGATTTATATACCCTATCCTAGAGTAAACTGCTTGAAAACCATACCCTTCACAGCGGCACATACCTATACAGCCCACATATGGCAGTGCCCGCCCCCCGGACATAACTACAACGTTTGCCGACGTCCGCCATTTCATGCACACTCGAAAAGGTCACGTGACTTAAACGCGGGAACTAAATGGCGGAAAAATACATGAACAATACAGGGAACCTGGCAACATCTTCACTTAAGGTGGTCTTATACCTAAATTTTTTTTTTTTTGCAAAACAACTCTGTGGAACAGTTTTGGTATCATGTTAAAGGACTTTGCACTCTGACTTCAAAAATGAGCTTTTCCAGCTCACGTGCCACGATAGTTAATGAATAACTAGCTCCTTAGTGTTAAAAAGTGGTGTTCATTATAAACACGATAACGTAATAATGAATGGTTCGAGAAGTATGGAATTAAGTTCATCCTGTCCATAAGCAAGTTGTCCAGGAGACAAACCTCAGAAAACAGTGTTTTGAGGGGGTTTTTCTCGTGAAATGTTGAAAAAGTCTATTAATATTAACTAATATTAACTATATTAACTAAATAACAGGAAAAAATTTCATAAATTGCAAATTTTGGAGGTTTAAGACCTAGATAATTGTGTCCTTCATCAATGTTGAAAATTTGACAACATTCGGTTAAAACCCAGTGGAGATATCGTGTGCGAGATATTGATGATCCGTCTATTTGGTCATTTTGAGAAATAAGGCTTTAAAGTTTTACTTCAGTCTCCGAGAGCCCAAATTAGCTCTGTGAACTAGGGGGGGGGGAGGTTAGGGGCAGGGGGAGGGGTATATTTAAAGGTTTTACATAAATGTTTCATTGAACACCCGAATACACACCATGTCATAGAAATGTTATCCAAGTATAAGGAGCGTATAAGATGGTAGAAGAAATAATGTTCAGGACCATGATGCAAAATTCTCATAACTACACATCTTTAAAGCGTTTGTATAAAGTATCATTAAAATGTATTGAATTGAATCCATTTTGTGAGTACTTTTAGACTGTAAACAATGGTTGCTATGGGTGTTGCTATGTTGAAATATAGCTAGAGGTAATAATAAAGTGTATTATCGTTTGTTTCACGATGTAGTCACTTGAGATGTAGATCGCGACGTTTCGACTGCTTACTGCTAGTCTTCTTCAGGCGATAAGGTCGACTGATTGCACGGTATCATTTATATCACAAAGGTCAGCTGTGATTGGTACATTTCGATCCTCCTATTGTCCCATTGTTCCGGCGAGTAGCTGTTCCCTCAGAGGTCCGCTGTTGTACCGTTCTCCTGTTGTTGTGTTTCTTGATCGTGGGTATCCATGCTTCAGGAATTTCAATTCCACTGTCCCTGTTGATGTTGTTGGGGTGAAGTCTTATGTGAATAGCTTCCTTGACCCTACGTGTGTACCAGTGAGGATCTCGATCAATAAACTTGACCTCATTCCAGATAGGATAGTGGCCGGTCTCGTGGGTGTGTTCAGAAACGGCGGAGGTCTGGGTACAGGCGAGTCGTATATCCCTGTCGTGTTCTTTGATCCTCTCCTGCATAGATCTCCCTGTTTCCCCGATGTAGACTTTGCCGCACTCACAGGGAATCCTGTGAATCCTGTACACCATCTTGTTTAGCCGGGTTGACGGTGTCCTTTGGTCGCACTAAGTGTGACCGAAGTGTCGTGTCGGACTTAAAGACGGTGCGAATGCCTTGTTGTTCTAGGCAGCGGCGGAGAGACTCCGAAACTCCTTGGACATAAGGTAAAACGGCGGTGGATTTAAATTCTGCGACAGGCTCTCTTCTTGGGGTTGTTCGTGCCTTTGTGATCTTCTGTACAAAAGAGGAGGGATATCCGTTAGAAACAAGTACAGATGACAGATGTTTCTTCTCTCCAGCGATTACGGATGGTTTGGTGACGAGACGTTTAGCCCGGTCGTACAGACACTTCACAATACCGCGCTTTACTGACCGAGGGTGGTGTGAATCATACGCTAGGTACTGATCAGTATGTGTTGGCTTCCTGTAGACGCTGGTGGTAAGGCGGCCATCAGGTTCTCTGTAAACTGACGTGTCAAGAAAGGCGATCTTGTTGTTGTTCTCGATCTCCATGGTGAAACGGATTGATGGTTGTTGACTGTTCAGGTGTTGCAGGAAGACGTCAACTCTATCCCGATCCAGGATGGTGAAAGTATCATCTACGTAGCGTTGCCAGATCTTAGGCTGGCAAGGTGCGGACTCTATTGCTTGTTCTTCAAATATCTCCATGTAGAGATTAGCAATAACCGCGGATACAGGGCTCCCCATGGCTGTGCCGTCTTGTTGTTCGTAAATCGATCCGTTGTACTGGAAGTATGTAGATCTTAATACGAAATTCAAGAGGTCCGCGATTTGAACTGGTGTAAGTGTCGTGCGGTCAGCCAGGCTTGCGTCGTTCTCCATTTTTTGTAGCGCGGCTTGTACGGCGCCCTCGATCGGTACGTTGGTAAACAGTGACTCTACGTCGAAAGACACCATGATCTCGTGGTCCTGGATCTCTTCACTGGCGATGGTGGAGGCGAAGTCAGTTGAGTTCTTCACTGTGAAGTTCGAGTTACCTGCAAGAGGAGATAATACGTTAGCCAAGAAAGCAGACAG
Source organism: Orbicella faveolata (assembly GCF_042242905.1). NCBI lineage: Eukaryota > Metazoa > Cnidaria > Anthozoa > Scleractinia > Merulinidae > Orbicella > Orbicella faveolata. The sequence goes on from NW_028301565.1 coordinate 11,590,761, forward strand.
GTCGTATGCAAAGGTGTTGACACACGACACAATTGGCCTAAGCGGTGTGTCGGCCTTGTGGATCTTCGGCAAACCATAGATCCTAGGTGGTTGTTTGTGTCGGGGTCTGATCTTATTATAAACCGCCTCTGATATGTGTCCACTCCGTTTCAGGGTTAGCAGCTTCTCAGATAGCTTCCGGGTCAAGCGGTCTGTCGGATCTTTGTTGAGCAGCTGGTACGGTCCGTAATCAATTAGCGCTGACATTTTTGCGTGGTATGTGTCAGCATCCAGGATTACGCTGGCGCGTTCTTTGTCGGCCGGAAGGACCATGATGGAGTTATCCTCTTTTAAGCTTTTAAGAGCCTCCTGCTGTTCCTTCGTGATGTTGGGCGTGGGTGGCTGTGCCTGTTGAAGGATGGTGTTGACAGATCTCCTGACTGTGTCTGCTCGCTCCGCATCTAGTGGCCTGACTGCTGACTCAATCTTGGCGATGATCTCGGTGGCTGGAACGCTCGTAGGAGTCACGGCGAAATTTAGACCTTTCTTCAGTAAGGACACCTCAGCTTCGTTAAGGGTCCTGGATGACAAGTTGATAACCCACTTTGTTTTGTCAACACACCCACGAGACCGGCCACTATCCTATCTGGAATGAGGTCAAGTTTATTGATCGAGATCCTCACTGGTACACACGTAGGGTCAAGGAAGCTATTCACATAAGACTTCACCCCAACAACATCAACAGGGACAGTGGAATTGAAATTCCTGAAGCATGGATACCCACGATCAAGAAACACAACAACAGGAGAACGGTACAACAGCGGACCACTGAGGGAACAGCTACTCGCCGGAACAATGGGACAATAGGAGGATCGAAATGCACCAATCACAGCCGACCTTTGTGATATAAATGATACCGTGCAATCAGTCGACCTTATCGCCTGAAGAAGACTAGGAGTAAGCAGTCGAAACGTCGCGATCTACATCTCAAGTGACTACATCGTGAGACAAACGATAATACACTTTATTATTGCATCTACCACGATGAATAACAACCTTTTCCTCGACATAGCTAGAAGTGTTCAGATTTCTTAATTTAAACGTAAATTCAGGGGTAATTAGAGGAAAATCGTTTCAAAATACGATTTACAAATGGACAGGGATGTTGAATCTTCATGTTCCAAAAAAATGGTTTTCTGGAGAAAAATTTATATCTGAGAGTATAAGACCCCTTAAGTATCACTGAATGGGGACAAAGGATTAACAGAACAACGGATCATTTAGAGAATTATCTTTTGGTGTATTAAAACTATTACATACATTTTTCTTAACTTGTCACACTAAGTATACTTTTTAAGTGATGACGTATTGTGTGACGTCAACGCTTTATGCTGGCATGCATGCATTCCTCTGGATAGTGATTTCGCATAGTTTGTCGCGCTTATGTCCGTGAAATTATGTCGCGCACGATTTATCCCCCTGTGGAAGCGAAATGCACTCTGGAGGCTCCTTTACTGCTTTCCTTTGCTGTTTGTAAGTTCAGCGGAGTGCTTGTAATTGTAGCTTTTAAAAGAAGATTTAGGGGTGGATTTTGGTTTAAACAGTATCGGATAAATTTGAGTTCACGGGCAAACTCATAATAAGAACATATCCTCCATACATACAAGTTTAGATAGACAAGTAAGTCACACAGGCGATAGATGAAGGTTTTGCGGCTTCCCTTTGCTGTTTGTAGGATCAGCAGACTGCTTTTAATCGATATGACAAGTATACAGTTAAAACAACAAATTAATTTCCGGTTGCCAAATATTTTTAAAGATAATAAGGTGTTGATTTCAGAGAGAGTAACATTCCGTTGCGGCTTTCCTTTGCTGTTTGTAGGATCAGCGGAGTGCTTTTAATGTCAGCTTTTAAACGAAGATTTGGGGGTTGATTTTGGTTTATAGAGTGTCGGATAAATTTGCGCTCACTGGCAAACTTGTAATAAGAACATATCGTCCATACATGCAAATTTAGATAGACAAGCAAGTTGCACACGCGATAGCTGAAGGGTCTACATAAAATTTACGGATTGGTAGCGCAGTTGTACTTTTGCCAGTCTTGAAGTGAATTGAATGAGCATTGTATGAACACTGAAATATACAGTTTACAGTAGTGATAATGAAGTCAGGGTACGATTCATTTGCAGTTTTCAGTTTGTTACAAGGTTTTGGAAATGTGCTGTTTTATATTTTCTGTCAACGAAAGAGTGATTGTGATGAAACAATCGATAATCGTTTTATCAGGGTAAAGACAATACGAATGTTCATTGATGACAAGTATACGGTTAACAACAAATTAATTTTCTGTGAGGTAACTAGCGTTGCCAAATATCTTTAAAAATAATAAGGTGTCGATTTCAGAGAGAGAAACTTGTACTTTGCGGCTTTCCTTTGCTGTTTGTAGGATCAGGGAGTGCTTTTAATTTCAGCTTTTAAACGAAGATTTGGGGGTGGATTTTGGTTTATACAGTGTCGGATAAATTTGCGCTCACGGGCAAACTCATAATATCATATCTTCGATACATACAATTTTAGATAGACAAGCGGGTCGCACACGCAATATGACAAGTCAAGAGAAAATGATTTTCTCTTGGACAAGTATATGGTTAAAACAACAAATTAATTTCCGGTGAGGTAATTAGCTTTGCCAAATATCTTTAAAGATAATAAGGTGTTGATTTCAGAGAGAGGAACTTTTCAGCGAAGTGCTTTTTATTTGGGTTGGTACATTTCGCAGACCTCTAGCACATGGACTAACAAGATGGACCTGGTGCATGAACTACTTGAATGAACCACCAATGGACTACCCTAAATGTAAACCCCTAAAATTTCTAACCCAAAAGTTTAAGAATCAGTTTGTCTGCTCATGTTCCAATCTTCTAGGGACAATTTTTAAACGTCACCGCTTCTGCATGAGGGTGGTGAATAGGGCTATGCAAATCCGCTAATTCGTGCCTTTTTTCTGTCAAATCCGTTGATCCGCCAATATTATTGCTCAAATCCGAAGCCACAATCACATCCGGAAACAGAAGTGTAAAAGTTCAAAAGTAAACTGGTAAATGTGAATGCCATTGTTAATTTCGCACAAATAGTAAAGAAAGCAGCATACTTGATGGTTATAACATAGTACAATTCCAACAACAGTCTCACATCTCAGTTTAAATAAGCTTTGTTCGAAAAGAAAAATAATTTGGATGAACTCATTAACATACCGACCAAGGCTGAAGAAAGGTCTATGATCCAAATTTCGTTTAGGACCCAAGATCCGAACATCAAGACAGGCACAATCCGGAATCCGCGCATAATTTACAGCTAATCCACGATCCACTGTGTCCTACACCGGAAGTCCACAATTCACGGTGCTTGCTGCTTGCAAGACCAATTTGATCACAGCTCGTGCCGGCAAAAATAAACGCACAGCTCGCATGCTCGCAAATGCTCACAAAGATCACTCGATACCCCTTTATCTAGCAATAGGCAAGTTTTGAATAAATTATTGTCAAAATAAAGTGTACAGTGGCCTCTGACAAAATCACTTTGGGTGCCAAAAATGCATCAGAGAGGGTCATCAGAATGCACCTCAAGGCACACAGATTTTCAAAATTCTCCGCAGGTGGCACCCCGCCCGTCCAGGAGGGGGTAATAAATTCTTCATAAAACAAAACGTACAGTGGCCTCCAATGAAGTCACTTTGGTGCCAAAAATGCATCAGAATGCACCTCAGGGCACACAGGTTTTCAAATTTTCCGCAGGTGGCACCCCGTCTGTCCAGAAGGGGGTAACCCACTCCGAAACTATTCACCTTGTGGCTGCCTTTATCATGCCCCAATAGTGTCCGCCTAAAACACTATTTCCTCCTGCAACTTTATTTCAATAATTTGAAAACCCTTGTTAAGTTCATGTCAGTCACTCTGTGTTCAGTAACATAGCTGAGACCCATTTCAACTAGCATTGACAAAACACAGCCCTCTAAAATTGTCAGGAATATTTCTTCATTTAAATTTTGTAATCACCTTGAAGATGATATAATTTGTCTTCAACAAGCACAGTACGACTCTCCATGGTCTGCTGACTATTCTCCAGTCTCTCTACCTTCCGGTTGACATCCCCTGCAAATAAACATACAGCTTACAAATTATAGTAAACCTGATACATTTACAGAACGACACATTTGCAGAGAAAAGTGAACTCTGATTACAATAAACCATAAAACCACATTGCTCCACTAAAAAACGTTTTTTGCAAGTTTACTAAGTTAATTTGTGTAAACTGGTTCAAGAACACGAAAGGATGATTTCAAGTTTGCCACTGTTCTTGTCATTTAACATATGTAAACAATTACAGTGAGGACACTCGAACCATGAACACCTGGACTTTTTTGGTGCATTTATTTCATCATTACCCAATGAGAGCTCTTCATTTAGACAAAAGCATTAGCGTTTTTTAGGCGCTGTCCAATCACATCGCTGGCAGGAAAATACAATGTTAGTTTTTTTCATGACGGAGTCTCGACTATAATATTTTGAACGTAATATGGCCTACGCGCCGGCTAATTATGGTGGTAAGTACAATTTTTATCGCTAACTTCATCTGTCAATTTTTGATGAGACTCACTTTTTTAATCCTTGTTCGGCGAACGTGAGTGCAAACTCACTCTCAATAGACAGCAAGGGATATACAACAATGGTAAATTTCTGCCACAAGTTTATCGGGAAACAGTGCTTGATCTACACCATCAAGGGTTTTCGCAAAGACAAATTTCACAAAATGTGCGAGTTAGCCTCGGATATGTAAATAAAGTTGTTCAATTTTATGAAGAGAGCAACTCATCTCTGGCTGGGCCACGGAAAACACCGGTTCGAAATAAGATGTCTGCAGATGTTGTCGAACATGTGGAGTCAGAGAAATTATGTCAACCAAGTATGTACGCAAGTGAGCTTCAAAAGCGTTTGCTATTAGATGGAATTTCTCCCCCTGGTCATTTGCCATCACAGTCTGCAATAAAAAGTGCATCCGGGAGGACCGCAGAATGACAAAGAAAAAGGTTTCCCAAGTACCCAAAGAATCGTCGCAAGCAAATACGGAATACACAGATTGTTTTCTTGACCAAATTGGACAACGTGACTATACGAAACTTCATTTTTTTGACGAATGTAGTGTAATTGTAACGTCAGGAAATCGAGTCGGAGTCTATGGCAATTCCCATGTCGGCGAACCTGCAATAGAAATTCAGCACGACGCCTCAAACGCAAATAACACGCTGAACTTACTTCATTCCGTAAACGGAGTAGATTACTTTGACGTTTTGAGAGGCCCATCTAATGGTATGGCGCTGATTAATTTCTTCAATGAAGCTCTTTCAGTAAATAGAGTTGATGGTTCAACAATTCTCGAGAATGGCAATGTTGTCATTATGGACAACTGCAGATTTCACCACGGACAATTTGCGGAGGCCGTGTTACGAGATATACTTCAAGAACATGGCGTTGATCTCATTTTCCAGCCCGTTTACTCGTCCCACTTGAACACTTGCGAATTCTGTTTTCACCAAATAAAGTGCTACCTCAAACAAAACACATCTTTGACTACGAATGAAACTGAAATAGCGATACGCGAAGCTGTATCGAAAATAACTCCTGCAAATTCAATTTCATACTTTCGAAACTGCGGCTACGTCAGATTGACAGTTGTTGTTCCATTTATGTCTACTGCTATTTTTATCTCAGCCGTGAGAACAAATTAAATTCGCTCATGCTGCTAAAAAGTATAAATTGTCTTCATTGACAAGCACGTAATATTGAATACCAAACTTTTTAGTGGATAGATACTGTAAAACTTCTACTGTGAAATTGTTACTTTAGAACAAGGGTTAAACTTAAACAATCATTTGTAAATCAGTGCAAGAATATCTGCACTTGTAATTATGTCATTTGAAGTCGAAATAAAACTGAATACACGCAACGAAAATCAAAACACAACATAAACAAATTAAAAGTGCAGTGTGCTGTAGAATAAAAGGAGAAATTAATTCTGTGGGACGTAAAAGAATCCACACACTAATCGAAAAGAGTAGGGGACGTAGTTCCCGGTGTGGTGGTCTATCTGATTAAATGCTCTGAGATATTAGCTGCATAAGCTACTCTGAAATCCGAGGGTAAATAAAGTGATGGATGGATGGATGGATGGATGGATGGATGTATGAATGAAAAGTACAACTTAGATGCAACTGTGATCAACATTTGCATGTAATCGTTCGTTTCAGTTCACTGCACTCGGAGAGGGTCAACAATTCCATGTTTATACTCTTCAATAACATTTGGCAATCTTCAGTTGTAAGTTTCCTCTAATGGAACTTTATTTTTCAGCGCTTGCTGGAGAATCATCAAGTCTCTATCCAAGGCAGAACGATCTACGTATTTAGCGGGGTTTTGTTTTCTAAGACGTGGACGCATGATAGCAAAGAAACTTGATTTAGCTCGTTGGCGGGAAGCGGCAAATACGCCGTGGTCACTTTGAGCTTTCCCAAACTTTTGTTCAAGTTCTTTCAGTTCACGCTGTAATGTGCGAATATCGGCCAACAGTTCTGGGTGAGATAAACTAAGAATAAAGCCAGGATCCGAGCCAGGATTCAAGCCAGGATTTGAGCCAGGATCCGAGCTAAGATTCGAGCCAGGATTCGAGCCAGGATCCGAGCCAGGATTCGAGCCAGGATTCGAGCTAGGATCCGAGCCAGGATCCGAGCCAGGATCCGAGCTAGAATCCGAGTTAGGATTCGAGCCAGGATCCAAGCCAGGATACACCCTTTTTGCGCCTTTAGTTTTAACTGCCACTTTGATCACGTGATCAGAACTCAAAATATAGAACCAGCGTGTTCGCTACTGACTTGCAAGTAGAATCAAAACCAATTCGGCTCATGCACGTCAATTTTGACACAGGGCGCAAGCACAGTGTCGAATTTGTAAAGCCAGCGAGTGAATATATATTTTTTATTTACTAGGTAAATGAAAAATAGTTTCAGGCGAGAGAAAATCTTCGTTTGAATGAAAAACTATTTTACGTGAATATCCAGGAACACTGAAAGTTTTTTGATAACTTAGTAGATATAATAGTGAATTTCTTTTTAATAACACTAATACATTTCATTTTGGCAGCGCCCAAGTGTATTTCTACCAGAAAACTTGACTTGCCACAGGGATTCTAACAGTTGGATTTGTTCATTAAAAATGCTGGCGAGGGCTTCGATTGTTTTTGCTGTAGGAATATATACGGTTTCTTTTTGCATATAGTTTCTACAGCTTTGATACATTGATGTTGAGTTTGATTTATACAGTGCAAAAATGTTGAAATTTTAAGAAATAAACAGAGCATTTTCATGCCGAACACGGCTGTATTTAGTCGTGGAAAGAAATTTGATCGGGGCAGATTTTGATCACTTGCTAGGTAACCACTGCACGTAACGCAATCAACAAAACAACTCTATAATCTGTTATTTTTAGCAAGCTTCGTCGTGATTATACCCATGTGCCTAAAACTTACTCGTTGTTTACAAATCATTATCAAAACTTTAGTCGGTGGATGGTTTGCCGGCCGTCTCTTGTCCGTGAGGCAAAGTTACTTGCCCGAGAGTAAAATGTACTCGTCCCAGACGTGCGGATGGGGGTTTCTTTGAGCCCTGCACTAGCTATCAAACTTTCTGGAATATAAGTTCAAATGTTCAAATTTTCAGATTTCAGTAAATGTGTAATGTATGTGGAAAAACACTTGCACAAACAGCACTCCAGAATATAACGCTTCCTACGCGTTACTCTGCACGACTTGTGCCGAGACAAAAGGGGTAACGCAAACAAGGAAACCGGGTCACGTGACATGTCGTAGAAAGCGCATCCTAACTAATCCTGCTCGGATCTTAGCTCAAATCCTGGCTCGAATCCTGGCTCGAATCCTGGCTCGGATCCTGGCTCGAATCCTGGCTCGAATCCTGGCTCGGATTGTGGCTCGGATCCTGGCTCGAATCCTAGCTCGAATCCTGGCTTGAATCCTGGCTCGAAGTTTACCTACCCTCGTTCTGGGTGCTTGTCCTTTAGCTTAAAAGTGTTGACATCGTTATAAGGAATTTTCTTACAATTTGTTCTGTTGTGGCCAGACGTATGGCAAATAGTGCACACTTTTCCGCGTCTCTCATGAACATTTGATAATTCTTCAAGGGCTTTTTGTTTCCCCTGTAGATGACTTTTGGCGCTTTCAACTTGCACTTCTAGTAGCTTTAGATTTTCTGACAGTTCTGCCGCTCTTCGGTCCAATGGACTTTGAATCATTCGAGGGCTTTGGTTTGAAGTGGTCGCGCTCGCTTGAAAAATTACGTTGATTGCAGCCTCAGGTGACCGTTGCTGGGGCGCACTGCTTGTTCTTGAAGTCACGTTCAGTCGCTTCGGCTCAAGGTGTTTTAGGTTAAGCTGACGGCCACTCTCTGTTTTTATGCTGTTTAGTTCAGCCTCCAACACACGTCTTTCCGCCAGTAAAAGCTTATTGGGAGACGGAAAGAACGAGTCCAAATCCTCTGATTTGACGTAGGCTAGTGATCTTCGTGAGCGAAAACCCCTGCTTTCGAACTGCACAGACAATCTCTCTACTTTCATTCCTGGAGATAATGATTTCAGCCAGTGGTAAACTTCACTTTTTTCAGCCATGATAGCTCAATGTTCACTCTGATTCAACAGAAATAAATTGCATGTGCCTCGTTATGAGGTAACCTTGTGATTGGAAGATGCCAAAAAAGCGGGAAAAAAGTCTAGGTGTTCATGGTTCGAGTGTCCTCACTGTAATGACTTGTAGATATATTAGAGGAAAATGAAAGATGCTTATACAAGATGTTATTCTATTCTACATATGAACATATCCTAAGTGACATGTCACAAAAATTAATACGGAAAGTGCGGGATTTCTTTAAAATGTTGTCTTACAATACTTCTAGGTATCACTGTGTGCGCATTTTTTTAATAAAACAAATAGTTCTTCATGTTAATAAACAATTACCATTACCAAAGATAAATGTTACCTTCCAAATCATGCATTCTGCCTTCAACTAATCCAGTGCGATGCTCTAAGGTTTGAACCCTCTGTGTCATCTCTTCCAGAGTTGTTGCAATATTTTGAAGTTCATGTTGGACTTTTCTCTTCTCTTCTTCAAATTCTACAGACATGTTCTTCAGAGCATTTTGAAGCAACTGAAGGTCTTGTTGAACCAATTGTAACAATGGTGGGTCTATGGGGGAATTCATGCAGAGATATGTTCCTGACAAAACAACAAATAATGAACTGATCAGTCTTAAGATTAATATTTATTGAACATTTTCTGCTAATGCGTAACTCTAGAAAATATCTATACCTCCCCAACAGAATGGATTTTTTTCTAAGACCCCCCACCCCTCTGGAAATGCCAACTAAGCTTTGCATATTTCTTTTACGTTTTTGGTCTTACAGAACCTCCTCCCCACCAGGAAATTCCAATCTCTTCTGTAAGGCAGGAGTTTGGATATTTTCTGGAACTGTACAATGTTGATAACAGGTAATTTGCGGGGTTTGTATTGTTTACACCTTTACTAATTTGAACTGATCCAAAGAACAAAATATGCATCGTAGCAGCTTGATTAATTTTTCTTGTTTACTGTTAGTAAAACATATGTATATACATTACCTTTAGTTTCCCAGTCTTTAAGTTCTCCAAGAAGTTTCCCTTCATCTGCAGCTGGTAAAGCCATGACTCTCACTAGGTGTTCCATGTCAATAAAACTTTGTTGATATTTGACTTGCTCCCATTTGCTGAAGACACAATGTGCCCAGTCATTTCTCCCCATTCTGACGTCAGCTGCAGCGGTTTGCACAGGTGCCGAGAATACAGGGACCCCACCAAGTAACGTCAACACAGCAGATGCATCACAGTGGTCATCAAAGGCAGTGAAGCGGGCCATGTAGTTCTCAACATACAGCCTGGCAAAGTCAACATGAGACATTACTCGACAGTCAAACAGAGAATAATCAAATTTTCCACAACGTCTGGGATGAACATCATTTCCATTGATGTTCTCATATTTCAACAATTTTCTAGCTGGCCACCGTTGAAGACGTCCAGATGTGCTCTGTCCATGAATATTGTGGCTAGTCTTGAGGTTGTTGTATTCAGTGTTGATGCCTTGTTCCACAAACGGACGTATCTGTGGTATGAGGATCTTGTTGAGTGCTATTCCAGCCACAAGCCATCGTTTCTGATTTTCAGTCACACCAAGATGGCTTGACCTGAAGGTATAATGTTACACATTAAGGGATTACAATATTCCCAAAAGAGGGTAGTTTCTCAATAATTTATGGCTATGTTGGTTGGAAAGAAAGAAACCTGACTTTCCAAGTAACTTCTGAAGTAAATTACTTAAAACTCTTTCAAAAGGGGCACCTAGTTAAACAAAGCCTTAATCAGACTTGGTTTTAACTTGGCTAAATCAAGGATCAGAGGCATGTGTTGGAGTCCTTCATCTTTGGGTTATGTTTCTAGGAGGGTTACCCTTCTTGATTGTTTTTCCTGGTTTCATTTACATGCAAGGTAGGGTTACCCTGGGAGGAGGGTAATCCTATTTGCTTGTTAGGGTTGCCCTGGAGAATTATTTCAGAGAACTATGCTGGCAAGAGCAAGGTGAATCCAAAGCTGGAATGATACAGAAAATCAGGAGAACAGTCAGGGTGAAAGTTTGGCAGTTGGAATAGAACAATATCCTGATTAGACCAAACAATAGGCTAAAGTCAGGTTGACCAAAACAAAGGTTTGACCTATGGAGCTGTATTTGATCAGCCACACAATAACTCAAAAGAGAAAAGAAATGTTGCCAATCAACCAGACTCTATGTTAAAGAGATGAACAAATGGGCATGGACTGCAGCCACTGCCTTCCCAAACATATCAGAGAGAACAAGACAAAGTGCAAATTTCAATGGTGTCAACTTTGGGACTGATTTGCGGAGCATAAATTGTATGCGCACAGGGATAACCCTAGACAAGTAAAGAAGGGCTATTTCTTGACCCTTCTGAGAGGGCTGCCTTACCCTTAAGTAAACTGGCCCTAATATAAAATTAGATTATTGGCTGCTATATCCATCATACCTCAAAAAATAAACTTGATAATTTTCCTAATAATAATGTTATAAGACAGAGACCATTATCTTAACTCACCCAGAGGAAGCCGTTGCCATCTTGAGAATTGTGCAATGATGAATTATATGTCTTTGACCATCACATTAAATAGCAATACCTAAATAAGAAAGAACATTGTAAAATAATACAAGTGATTTTTAAATAATTTATGTGGAATAAAATAAAAACCAATTTAGCAGTATAGTTATCAGACTGAGGGTGCTTGGGGCTTATCTGAGCCCCCCCCGCCCCCTCCCCCGACCATTACTTCCACATCAGGGCTGCCTCCACCACCACTTGCAGTGGACTACCAGATAATCTCATACAATCCATGGGCGATTTGTTTGCAAATATCAAAAGGGAATGCCAAATGTGGCCAGAAAAGCCTTTAATATCAGGGGGGTCTGGAACCTAGTATGTTACCATGGTAACAAAACTGTTAAGCTCATATTGTGGAGCACAACTAGTACAATGCCAAAAATCAAGCATTCCTGATACAAATTGACCCAGATATCTTTTTTTATCATATTTGATTAACATTCGGTTGAGTTTGTGACATCATCACTTGCAACTGACTAATTTGCATATTTTAATAACTTGAATATCTCATTAAAGAAGACAGATATTTAACAATTACTCACTGAAGGTGAAGTGAAAATTGATGAATAAGTGTTTTAGTATCACTTCAGAGCTGAACAAAGAGAAAAACGGACTAAAACATTAAAACAGAGACGCAATTGTTTGTTTGCATACACGTATGCACTGAGCTGTGGTTTTAATAATAAGCTTACATGTACATCAATTGTGAATCAATTTACACATCAAGTTCAGCAGTAAAACAAACAAGTGAAACACTATGAAAAATAAACTCATCCAGTACCTTTGTTTTATCGCTGTTGACTTCGTTCACAGTTGTCATCCTCGTCTAAGAATGAGTAGCTTTAGTTTTATTTCGGTCAATCAGTCTGACCTGCTGGCGATCAACATAACCACTGGGTTTATGATTCTTAAATGCCTTGAATATGAGTTCTTGAAAGGATTTTTGGTCCAAGGGTGACAGCAGTCATTTTGAAAAATTCATTCAGCAACTGTCCGCCATGTTTACTTGCCAAGATGGCAAAGGTGGCGAGCTTAGTAATCAAGCTCAGAAATGTTATATTCACTGCCTGGCCAGTGCAGTAAATATAATGTCATATAAGGAGTCACTCAACCAATCAGATTGCTGGAAACTCTGTTCAGCTCTGAAATTATACTAACTGAAATTATGAAATAACTGAGCTACTATGCACACTCTCATTGGTCAATAGCTGTGTTTAGATGAGAGTATGTAAACACAGTTGTGATGTTTTAGATTCACACTTATTTTTGAGAATTACTTTATAAAAGTAACAGAGCACTTTTTCCACGTTTACATAGCCTCATCTAAACATTCGGGGGGCTGGGAGAATTCTTGAAAGTCATATTTTACGCAAACCCGAGACGTAATTGAGGGTTTGCATAACTGTCTTGAATTCTCCCAACCCTCCTTGTGTTTTAGATGAGGCTACGTGAACACAGAGAAAGTGTTCTGTTGGTTATTAATAAATAGTAAACAGCATTTTTCTTCTCATACAGACAACTTGTTTACGTTTTAATATGGCTTAGATAGGAAAGATGCACATTTCATTATAGTAGCACTTGAAAAGAAAAACTTCTTTGTTGCATTTATTTTTGTGAGATTACACAATATTATTGCATAATCTCATATAGGAATTGGCCCATGTTGAAGGCTTGAGGAATTGTTTTATGAAACCCGAGAATCTCTCCCCCGATGAGAGTTAATAGTTAATGAAAATAGTGAAAACTCATTTTATGAGAGTTAGTAGTTAATGAAGATACATGTAGTAAAAACTCGAGACAAAATCAGATTCATTTGTCACATTTACAAAGCGGCAGACAAGATGATATTTGAAATGTAAACTATCTTTGCTTCTAGCCAAATCCCTTCTAAATGGCTCAAACAGACCCAGGAACACAGGTAAATAACAACAAACAGGGCATTTATTTTGTAAATGTTATTGCTGAATGGATACAGCGTTTGGGTCCCCTGTGCTTTGGGCAAGCGAGAAGATTTTCATGAGCGCAAATCGAAAGCATGGGAGATTTAAAATTGCCTACAGGCCAAAATTTAAGTAGTGATGCGATGAATAAAATCCCAACTTGGTGTTGCGATAATCTCAAACCCTTCGGTGTGCAATGTTTGTGTTTTTCATGCTGCGGTGTTCAGTAAGAAAAGTTATTTGTGGTACTGTGGTTTCTTGCTTGACCTTTCTCAGACCTATATTTAGCATCCAAACTTTGTTAATACATGCTAATTTATGACAAGCACACACCATTGTTTTTAACAAATTACAGACCAACACTGTCCAGTTAAACTTCAATATGCTTCAGCTGCCAGTCTGAAGCTGTTTTTATTAATATATAACTTGACAAGTAGCTTTAGCTCTGCCATGATGCATCCAGAGCTAGACCAAACTTATTATTGACTGCATAGCTTTTTTAGCTGATTGGCACTGTGATGTGTTCATTTCATGGAAAATTGTTAACGGTGCCCAAGACAATAAAAAGTTAACCAAGGTGAAAGTTCAATTAACCCTGTGATCAGCCATGGTTTAGGTTGGTAACCAAGGTTGAGGTGACAGATACATCAAGTCCGCTTGCGGTCACGTGGTATCTCGCCCATGGTGTCCAGATTGCATCAATCTCATATGGTCACATTTTGGACGTACCATTACAAAAACAAGTGCGAGTGTTTCATAACGATTTCCAAACATGAGAAAACAGATGAAAGCATGAGGCTGCTTTGGCCGAGTACTTTTATTGTTTTCAAGTGTTTGGAAATCGTGATGAAAAACGATGCACAAGTTTTTGAAATGACTTCTCAAAAGAAACAATACAAAATAATGCAGTGTTGTATTTTTCTCATTTTCTTTAAAATGCCTTGTATGTGTGATTTGTTGCATTCAGTCGGCAGTTATTGTATTTGTGAGCTTTTGTTTTTAATTATCCAATAGTTTCGCGTTGCAGCAAATTTGTATTCCAAAAGCATAGCAAATTTGAAGTGATTTACATTTTGTCAGTTTCTGCCATGGACGAAGAAAGGTTTCACCTCCCGAAAACAATTGAGGAAGAACTCTGCGTAGAGAGAGCAGTACTGCAGTCTACCAGATATAAAAATAAGTGGGTAGTAGGCATTTCTCAGGATTGACAATGAGTGCGAAGTGTCAAGTTTCCCATACTTGAAGTTGGTGGAAGTTTTAAAGAGTATGAATTGCACAAAGTTCAGCCGCTTACTAAGCCGGTAACAGACATGGACGCATTGATGCTCAAGTACTGGTTATCCAAATTTATTCAAGAGGTGGCAAAGTCTTCCAAAGATCCATACCCTCCGAAAACTTTGTATCAGATTGTCTGCGGCATTTGCCAATTCATGGTGGAAAAGAACCCAGCCATCAAGTTCATTCCCTTGGACTCTTCAGACAAAAGGTGCATGAATTGGCGTTATTGGAGAGGGGGTCCGTTTGATATTTTAAAACTTAAGGAAATTGCATCAAACTCTGTTCTTTTTCTCATTAGATTTGCTATCTTTAGACGAATATTAATTGGACACAGAAATGAAGGATGGGACTCAAGCTGGCACTGGTTTGAAAGCGAAACAAAAAGAAAAAGAGCCAGTCACTGATGAAGAAGAAAGCGAGCTGGGGCAAAGTGGAGTATTTGGAAAGGAGACCACTAAGTCTTAGTTAAATGTTATATATTACTATAATGGCAAATTATTTGAGATAAACTAAGAATAAAGCCAGGATCCGAGCCAGGATTCAAGCCAGGATTTGAATCCTGGCTCGAATCCTGGCTCGGATCCTGGCTCGAAGTTTAGGTACCCTCAAATTATTTGGTCTCCGTGGAGGGGAGCATAGGCGAATCTGCTTAAACAATTTTGAAATAGGTGATAATTACATCTGTTTTGAAGACAATGCATCCAAAACATTTCATGGAGACTTGCTTGATTTGAAATATGAACCACGTGTCGTGACGCATATTTGTCATTCTGTAGGTGAATCTCATAATCCTTGTCTTCTTGAATATTACCACCTTTATATTGGTCTTGTGGAAATTTGTGCGAAAGAAGTTGATGCATTCTATTTCAGGCCTAACGTGAAAAGAATATGCTTTGACATTAATAAGCTTAATCGTTTTATTGCCTGATATGTGCGAGGCTGCTGGAATAAAGTGTAAAACTGCGCACTGTTTATGCATAACTTGTGCGTTGAGTTTGTTTAATGCTGACGTTGACAGGAAGCTGATTCGCGATAGAACAGGTCATAGATCCAATGCTTTGATGAAGTATGAGAAAGCTAATGAAAAGGTCCAGACCAATGTATCAGCAATACTAGGTCCTAAGTTGGAATCATCAATGGTAAGTGCGACAATTAGTGTCGATTCCAGCAGTGAGTCCGTGTCACGGAAGGTAAAAAAAGTTTCTCAGAATGTGGATATGGATACTATGCCAGTCTATTTTGGTGACTTTAAGAAAATGTACTGTAAACTTTAATTTCAAATTACTTCAGCTTGTCAGTTTGTAATTTGAAATGTTTTTCCTGCCCATTGTTCATTCAAAATTAATGATTCATGTTAAGCTGTGTTTGAGTAATCTATGAATATGCAGATTAAGAACAATTTTATCACTAGTGATGAAAATGTGATGAAACACTAGCGATTTTCAACTGGTGTTTCATTGAGTTTCAAACTCATCCACTTGACCCGAATGGGGCACTCTGGTTGGCTTATAATTATTATTATTAATGAGTTTGAGAAGTTTGTTTTCATGGCAAAAAAGTAAGCCAAATTCGGACCAGCCACTCAGACAATATATTCGAAAGTACGTCTAGATAGTCTGAAGTTCTCGTTCCACCATTTTTCGATGAAATTTCTGTGCAAAAGAGTTTCAAACCAGAATTGGTTAGCAAAGTCATTAAAAGCGCTTCCTCTCTCAGCAATTTCTAAAAGTTGCGTGGTTTTGGAATATTTGAACCTCCTAATTCGTGGGTTAAATGAATGGAAATAGAACTCACATTTAACTACAGAATGTTGGTCTGTAAACAAACACCTAGAAAGTAAATGTTCAGCTAGATAATCACCCTAGTGAACAATAGTTTATTTATTTTACATGAATGTAAATGATTATGTTGTTTGGGTTCCCTGTGGTCTGAGTTCATTGACAGTAAATTAAAAACTAGTGAGACAATCTCAGATAGTGCAGAGCGCAATTGATAGCTCTGGTACAGTAGTCCCATAAGTACTCACCCCTACTCGGTTCACTTCCGGTTTGTGTCTACCTTGGTAGTCTGCTTCGGCTTTTCCCCTTTGCAGTGTGTATGTTTCAAGGTTGTATTTTCATTCAAGGTCCAAACATTACGCACAAATTAATTACTACTGGTGCTTTAAGTTGATTTTCGTTCATTTTAAATTCAACAATACGCTGAAGCAGCAAACGTGACAATTTAGCTCTTCACGCCAACTTTGTAACTTGATACTTTTGTTTTCCTCGCAAAGCCATGTAATATGAAACCCCTGTTTTCTCCAAAACATACGGAAGATGTCCTTGTTTTTTGGAGATAAATGAAAGAAAGTTAAATATCTGATGTAGTGATGAAGAAACGGAACAGAGACGATGTTTTACTAAAAATGCAAATTTTTACCGATGAACAAGAACTAATTTAATTATCAGATAGTCACGAAATACCACTTTCTTTTTCTGTTGCCACCTTTGTTGTTAACAATAAAACAATTCAAAATTAACACACAACAATATTGATGGCTGAGAAGCTTTTCAACGAAAAGTATTGAAGATAAACAGCGCTACTTGGCCGATATGAATGAGTCTCCTCAAAGACTGATTAAATTAATTTGCGCTTTCATTAGGTGCCATGGCGTCTGCAGCAATATTTGAGCATTTTCCTGGTTTCCTTTGTTACAAATTCACAATTTGCGGAGTATTAAAGCCACTAACTTGAGAACTTTTTGGTCTCTCTTACAGACACAATTAAGGCAAGAAATAAACAAGTCGCTAAGGAGAAGCAATATATTTGAACTCTGACAAGCACACTATTGTAGATTGAAAACAGCAGATGATATTTGTTGAACCGACCTGTTTGTAATTCTAAAAGCTACGCAGCCACAGTAACGTTTCACTTTTGCAATAAAAGGGACAACTGGCGCTACCTGAAAAATAACTGCCGTCCTTGTTCACATGACATGATATATAAAATACTGCGTGTAAAGATAGTGTATAACACTAACAATGCTAGAACGCATGCATCTTACATGTTGAGCTCTACCATAAGGAAAACCACTCAACATTTGTGCGTGATTCTGTATGCAATGTATCCTTCACCTAATATAGAAGCCACGAACCCTAACTAATCTACGCATGCGTTTAGGGCAAATTAGTTTTGTTCTAAGGAGAATGGTACCACAAGGAGAGCAAGGGGTTACCTGAAACAAATATATAGCTTTGCGATGTTCAAAGTTAAGCGACGGCGATGGAATGTGTTTTACATAGAGTACACATGTACCTTTCCCACCCTACTCCCATTACTTCCTTGCCTCTAGACTAATTAATTAATTGAAATTAATTAATTAAACAAACATTAAAGTTTACACCTTAGCGCCATAGGGCCATAGGGCCATAGTGCCATAGCGCCATAGCACCTTAGTTCCTTAGCGGCAGGCAGCTCCCATAACCATCCCAATAGTGCACTCTGCACTAATAACAAACAGAACTTAACATTGATGCAGAGCATGCACATCATAAAATTTTGCAATTCAAAGCGAATTTCTCTTTGGGCGAGTGAGCAGAACTATTTTTTTAATAAATGCCGCCCTTGAGTAAGCGTCGCTTTTGAGGCGCAAAAATTAAGTAAGGGCCGTGGTGCTCATTCAAGTAAATATGGTAGTTTTTTCCTGATGAGTTTGATTTCATCATCTTAAGTTTGTAATTCCCTACTGTACATACATGTAATGTAAATATATGTTGACCTCAAAATATTTGAGTGTATGCCATGGATGAGGCCAGAAATAAGGTGTTAAAAATCACATATTTTGGTGTGAGATAATTATGAAGTATGGTTTGAAGGACTTGAAGGGAAGAGCTAGTCAGACTCACAGCAGGAGAATGTTTCCTAGTTCTTAAAAATAACACCTGGCACAATGTAAAAAAACAGAGTACGAAAGTTTACAGTCCTTAAAATCGTTACGTTTTCAACTTATATTTAGGTTTTTGAACGAACTTGACACGAGCTAGGTCAGAACTTCTAGTTTCTTCTGGGACAAGCTAAGCTACTCATTTATTTTCAGACAATATTTTGACCCATTTGAGCATGGATTAACCAGTTGAAATACTCATGTTTCAAGTTATATTTCAAACTAAAAGCATTCAGAGAATGGGGTTCTTGATAGTAATGAAGACACACATCCCTGATCACCTCCTCTACCAAGGTAGCTATGTACATAAAGATAATTTGGTTTTATCAACTGGATTGACAATGTGAATTGGCCACTGTAAAGAGATTCAAAAGCTGACGCTTCGAGCATTAGCCCTTCATCGGAGCGAATCAAGGAATTGTGGGTTGTGTGTGGCTTACATACAGAAAGATGGAGCTACACTATTGGTGTGTAAGGATACTGTAAGGATTAAGAGTGCCAATTTGAAAAATAATTTTTTTGTTCTTGAGTTTTGTGGCTCTCCGTGCTTCCTTGATCAATGTAAGGAAAGGCCACAGACTGCCATGTGTTGCTTAGAATGATTGACCACTCATCATTCGCAACATTGAGAAAATATCACGACCCAAGCGATCCATCAAGATCTTTGATCATTTCAACTGTACCTCAGCCAATGTCATCTACTGCATAACTTGCACTCTTTGCAAAAAGTTACAAAACAGCAAAACAGGGAGATGACTAGGCGACCGATTCCAAGAAAACCATCGTGACATAGAGAAAGATGACAAAAACACATCTAAACACATCGCAAGACACTTTAATCTCCCCAATCATTCTAAGTAACATATGGCAGTCTGTGGCCTTTCCCTACATTGATCAAGGAAGCACGGAGAGCCACAAAACTCAAGAACAAAAGAATTATTTTTCAAATCGGCACTCTTAATCCTCATGGTATCAACGAGTGCTTTTCATTCAACTAATTTATTCTGTTGTTTTTCATATTACCATGCACCAACCAATAGCATAGCTCCATCTTTCTGTACATAAACTACACACAACCCACAATTCCTCGATTCGCTCTGACGAATTCGAAGGGCGAATGTCCAAAACGTCAGCTTTCGAATCTCTTTACGGTGGCCAACTCACATTATCAATCCAGTTGATAAAACCTAATTATCTTGTTATACTTGCCACAGACGCAGCACCACAGTTTCTTTAGAAACTTACCCCCTCTATTCATATGTACATAAAGCGTGCATAAAGAGGGATGCGTCGAAAACGAAGACCCAAAAATGAAGACCGAAGACCTAAGACCCTGTGGTCTAAAACGAAGACCCACCGGTCTAAAACAAAGACCCTTTGGTCTAAAACGAAGACCCACTGGTCTAAAACGAAGACCCTGTGGTCTAAAATGAAGACCCACTGGTCTAAAACGAAGACCCACTGGTCTAAAACGAAGACCCACTGGTCTAAAACGAAGACCCACCGGTCTAAAACCTTTTTTTTTCCTTCAGGAAAGACTATACACTAGGCTAAACTGCTTTCGTTTCTTTAGCGCATAAATTGAAATGTCATCTGAGCACGCGGCAAACTTGACAGTTGCTTTATCTCAGTCAGTACAACATGTCAAATTTTGTAACGCAATTAAATTTCAACAGTATAGAAATATACATTTTAGTGACGATTTTAGTATATTTTGTCGTCACCAATATTCTATTTTTCAAATGCATATGAGCAAATTACAAAAATGAGAGCAATTTAGCCTAGTGTATAGTGTTTCCCTGAAGAATGTGAGAGTGATAACGTAATTTTCCTGGGAAAATCAAATTCTTGTAGCACGTAGTGAATAAATTTGCGAGTTACGCACAGTGGACCTTTGCGTCTTTATATGATAAGTACAGTAAAGCAAAGTAATGAAGTCACCTCATCATAATTTGCTCATATGCATTTGAAAAATAGAATATTGGTGACGACAAAATATACTAAAATCGTCACTAAAACGTATATTTCTATATTGTTGGAATTTCATTGCGTTACACAATTTGACACGTTGTACCGACTGAGATAAAGCAACTGTCAAGTTTGCCGCGCGCTCAGATGACATTTTAATTTATGCGCTACAAAAACTAAAGCAATTTAGCCTAGTGTATAGTCTTTCCTGAAAAAAAAAAAAAGGTCTGAGACCGGTGGGTCTTCGTTTTAGACCAGTGGGTCTTCGTTTTAGACCAGTGGGTCTTCGTTTTAGACCAGTAGGTCTTCGTTTTAGACCACAGGGTCTTCGTTTTAGACCAGTGGGTCTTCGTTTTAGACCACAGGGTCTTCGTTTTAGACCGGTGGGTCTTCGTTTTAGACCACAGGGTTTAGGTCTTCGGTCTACGTTTTTGGGTCTTCGTTTTCGACACATCCCATAAAGAGTTCGTTGTTGGGCGATCCCCCTCCAAACGTGAAACGGTCTCCTTCACCCATCGAATAAACAAGATCCCAAAGAATATTGTAAGACGAAACGAAGAATCTACTTGTCATCTCTAGACACTTACCGCTGAATTATTGCTCAAAACTGCATCAAATACCATCACCTTATGGAGAATATGTACAAAGGCGACAAAATATTCGACGCTCAATGCAACTTTCATGTCCTCCGATAATCACGTGACCCATTTTCTCCCCAGCGTTCGCAACAGCAATTCTCGTCCCTTTTCGCTCCTCTTAGGCGGTAGGGCCTGAAGGGCCCTTCGATTTTCGTACTAAGGCCCCGCCGGCTAAGAGAAGCGAAAAGGGCTATGGGGACGAGAATGGCGAAATCTTTGCGACCACACTTTGTAATGAAAGGCTCTCGTAAGTGACCGCTCCCCTAAGCGACCGCGACCATTTTTGGGATTACCCAACTGGACTTTTCCCTTGTCTTTAAGCCTCTGTAAGCGACCACTCAGAGTCTTTTACATGACTCAATAACGAAACTGCAGACTGCGCTTAAGTTTAGCCGTGTCCATAACCGTCTATATCAGATATAAAGCAATACAACTTTCTTTTGTTTTTCTTTATGAATTATTAATGAGTTCCTGAAGTTCTCGTAAGCGGCCACCCTCTATTGTTTTACCATGCGGTCGCTTACGAGAGCTCATTCTTGTAAGCGACCAGCTCTAGTTGCGACCACTTTTTCGAATTTCCAAGGTGGTAGCTTACGAGAGCTTCAACTGTCTTTTCTTTCGTCTGCTTTACAAAAATAACGCAAAAAATAAAACAAAGACTTAAAAAAGGCAAGGGGATACCTACTAGACCACTTGATCCGCAATCTAGCACGCTGATCATCAGGCCACCGCACCTCCGACACGCACACCCCGCACATACACATCAATGGGTCAACTTATACCGGTATTTGACTGCACTAAACTGATGAGATACAGGGATAAGAGGTCTCCGTTGTCCATAGTCCCAGTTCTAGCCCTCTCTCTGTCAGGCAGCGTTGCGGGACAGAGAGAGTACGAGAACTTGACTACGTTGTCACTGGAGGCCTTCCTCAGGTTGCTACAAAAGCTAATAAAAAGCTGCGAATAACTGTCGAGTCAACTGTTACATGCGAGAAGATGAAGCGGTAGGGGGTTAAATAAACAATAGCCTCCATTTTGCGCGGAAATATGCTCGGATATTTGTCCGCGGACATTATCTGTTCCGAGAAGCGAACAGTTCTCCGAGAGCGTAGCTAGATAGGAGAACCCCGCTGGCTCTTCCGAAGGCAAACACCAACTGTCTTGATTTTCCTCGCCATCACATTCAAAGTCATCTAATAATTGTTAACACACGCTATGAGACACCCATCAAAGTAAAGCCCTTATTTTTATCGGTTTCTTTACAATTCATTAAATTTTAAAAAGACGACGTAACAATAAATACTTAAGGAGCGCAAGTCACGATTGGTTTCACTACTTACTGCACGGAGAAAAAAATTTTCTCTGGCTTTTAGGGCACGTCCTAATATTTAATAACTAATGCTAGAGCTCATTACGTGAAAAAAAAAGGAAACATTATTTTCGACAGTCGGGTGAAAACCGTTTAGTAAATAAGATATAAAGATCGCTCGAGAAAGGTGTTCATCTGAAATAAGTACCCTTGGACAGGGTACGGACTCCAATTTGAAGAACAGTTGTCTGCAACGAAATCGATTCGCACCACCTCGTGCGCAGAAAACTGCCTTAAGATGACTCACCAACAAACTTTCAATATTTGTTCACTTTCCTGGCGAAACATCAGAAGTTTGTTACGACTGAGTTCGAGTAAAATGTTTCCTCACGCAAGACAAACGGTTTTAGTAGATTGTTTACTGTTAGGCATGACTTCAATGGCGCTTTTCACGCTCTCGAATTCTCCGGTTTAAGCCCAGATGTAACTGATCAAGGATCGCAATTCTCACTCCAGTGATACAATAGTTTACGATTGGACCCAAGAATCTTTCCACGCAAGAGACCATGAAGCTTCTTCCCTCCTGACTCGCCAATTCGGTTATACCTCAGGTCTAAAAAGATTAACGTAGTATTACACTGAAGGGTCTCTACAAATTCCGTAGCTCCTAAATCACCAATACGATTACACTTCAGATCTAAATGACTTAAGGTGCGATTCAACTGTAACGCCTTTGCAAGAGCCACAGCACCACAAGATGAGATCATGCTAGTACTCAAATCTACATGTGTGAGAGTGCAATTAGATGGAAGACTCTCAGCAAGTGCCATTGCAGCCTGATGTGCACCAAAGTTACATCTCAAATCTAAATGGGTTAGTACACTATTGCATTGCAATGCCTGTGAAAGAGCAGCTCCAGTAGCTCCACCAGGCATAATTATTGCGTTGTTTCTCAGATCTAAATTCACAAGACGACGGTTAACCCGAATGGCGTGCGCAAGATGTGATGCTCCTACATCGCAGATTCTGTTGCCTCTCAGTTGCAAGTGTGTAAGGGTGCAGTTTGACTGAAGAGCTTCCCCAATCGCTGTAGCTCCTAGGTCACTGATCCTATTATTCTGAAGATTGAGACGAGTAAGCACACAATTTGAACGAAGAGCTTGCGCAATTGCTGCTGCCCCTGAATCACCAATCTGAAATGCCTTCAGGTCCCTACCTCGCAGTAACTCGAGGAAGCGTGGTATCCGTAAAGCCATGGTTGTCACTTCATCTGCGTTCTGTGTATGTCCCAGATCCAAAAATGTTAGGCTACGGTTGGATTCCAAGGCCTTAGCAAGGGCTTGAGCTCCTGAATCACCGACCCTGTTATTGCTGAGATCTAAATACATTAGTGCACAACTGGATTGCAGAGCTCTGGCAAAATCTTCAGCTCCAGGATTGCCAATGAGATTGGCCTGTAAATTTAAATGAGTCAAACTGCGATTCGATTGAAGAGCTCCTGAAAGTTCTTTTGCTCCTGAATTACAGATCCAAGTAAAATTCAAATTTAAATGAGTTAAAGTGTCCTTCGAACGGAGAACCTGTGAAAGACATGTTGCTCCAGCATCACCAAAGGAAGAATTCGATAGATTTAGATACGTTAAAGAACAGTTTGCATTAAGAGCCCGCGCGAGTACTCGAAGTCCGGAGATACCTAAGCATTTGTCACCCAATCCTCTCAGATCTAAGTATTTAAGTGGGCAGTTAGACTGGAGAACATGTTCAATGGTTGCTAGTGCTGACTCATCCAATGCATCGTCCCACCGTAAATGCGTCAGTGAATGATTAGATTTCAGGTACTCGGAGAGGATGCGAGGATTGCTGTGAACAGTACATAACTTGTGGATTGGGAAGCATTCCGCTAGGGCTCGTACCATTTTCTTCTGGCAGTCCCCTAGTTCATTCGTGCCACCTGAAGATGCTAAAATAAGTCCGAAAACTTCGTTCAAAAGATTAATCAAGGTCTCTTCAGCAGCAGTAAAGAGTAAAAGGATGGGGAAATCATCCAGAGTGTCTTCACAAATGTTGAAATCGTAATCATCGTGGACCTCGTAATCACCGTCATCATCGGAATCACTGTCTTGCTCGTCTTCCAATTCCGCTTCTCTGCGGCAAAGAGCAGCACAGAAACATGAAATTACCATAGCTGCTGTACCATCACTCTTACTTGCTACCATCGTCAATAGAAATTCCCACACATGCCAGTACTTGAAAACAGGAGTTAGCTGAGGAAGCAGCGCGTCAGCTTGTTCTTTGTCGCCAGTTAGAAGCTGATGGGCCAAGTGGTGCGCAGCAAAATATTCCTGAAAGGTTTTGTGTGTAAATGCATAGCAAGGCATTGGCCTGAGTTTGCTTGCACTAGCTTCTCGGGAAAGAAAACATAATCTAAGAAAATCAATTGACTGGCATTTCACCTCATTTTCACTGAAATGCATTCGATCGTCTTTAAGAGCTTCGAGAGCCACCTTTCCCAACTGATTGAGCTGATCTGAACATGTCTTGACAGGATCTCTTGTATCCAAAGGAACACCCTTCTTTGCGAAATACCTCCTCAGAGCACATGAAACAAGTTCGTCATACAATTTGGTTCTGTTTGATGGAAGAACTCCTTTTGCATCTTCAAAGAGAAGGCATAACATAGCCGTATTCAGTGGATTAGTAGTCAATTCCCTGAGCTGTCTGTCACTTTTTAATCTTCCTATCACTTTGTTAGCAAGGTTCGGATCCTCGTGACTGGCGAAATACTTTGTAATATAACTATCAGCATCTTCATCAGTGTAACCAACAATTTCAAAAAGAGTGTCGCAGTATCGTCGCACTTTCATTCCTGCCTCATGGCGAGCTGTGAACAAGAGATAAGTCATGGGGAACACTCTGCCTCGAATCAAGGGTAAGAAACCCTGGAATAGATCATCAGGCAACTCATCTAGTCCATCAAGAACTAATAGGATCCTAGGCTGATTGCAGCGAACAAATTGGAAGAAGTTTTCCTTCTCCTTCTCGTCTGCATCTTGTGGTAGCAGCTGATCATTTATAGCTTCCTCAATGTCAGCATTCTTCATGTCACGGCACTTAAGCAGGAGCAGCATCTCCACTTTGGGAAACGAAGCTTCAGGTGGAATTCCCGCCACGGACCAATCATATGCAAGCTTCTGACAGTAAGTGGTTTTACCCATTCCAGGCTGCCCCTCAATCAGCCCCACTCTTGGTTTGCCACATTCGGCAAGTGGTTTAAACACTTCCGCCATTTGGACGATGTCCTCTGTTAGCAATGCTCGTTCTTTTTTCTTGCTAATGATTTTCAATCTTGTGAAGACGTTCGACAGTTCCAGTTGTAGCTCATCCTCGCACCATGGAAATGGACAAAGAACAGCACCTTTGTAGTCTCGTTTGATGAGTTCTACAAGTTTCTCCGGACAGGCTAGAAAAACAAATAACTGTGTCATAAAAACACCTACATAGCGTCCACAATAAATAAAATAATCCAAAGAGTACGCACAAATACTTCCGCCTCAACTTTGGTTTGATATAAAATAATCATAATTCTCGTCACAAGACCTGAAATTTAACGCATCGAAGCTTTCGACCGCATCTTACGGTCCTCTTCAGCAAAGTGAGCTCCGCCTTGTCACGTGGCTTCATGTTCATTCAGCCAAGTGACAAGTGGTTAAACATGGTGGGTGATTCCCGATTTGAGGGAGCATTATTTCGGAGAGGCAGCTAGTGCCCCGTCCAAGGCCAACCACAAGGAGACAAGGAGACCGTTGGACATCAATAGGAAAATAAAAGAGGTCATCCACATCTTGTGACGAGAATTGTTCATACTTTTATCCAGTGAAAGTAGAACTTAACATACGTCAAACCAATAACCCACTTGTAATGCAGAATTGTGACAAAACTCACCAGTTGACATGGGATTGTCTTGACATGACGTAGTTTCATCGGATTTTCTTGATGATGCTAAGTCTTCCACTTGTTCTGTAAGATGATATCCAGAAAATAAAATCGTTATTCATGACACAAAAGAATATTAATAAATCTTACATGTAAGATCTTCACCCAAATCAGATCACATATTAAAAAGTACACGTATATCCACGATTGTCTTGTATAATAAAAGACTCTATGCTCAACTTTAACATGGTTGAGGGAACAATTGCCAGTTGATGGTAAAATCCGTTCTCCGAGAATTGATCGACCTGGCGGTTTTTGACGATTTAGTTTCTAAGCAACGTGGCACGTCTTCATTGTGACACACTAGCGCGTCAGAGTACTTTTAACTGTCATTTTTTATTGGGTATATTAATAATACCCTTTGAATACATTGTTGAATGTTTGTCAAATATGACTCTGAATTTGATACTAATGTTCAGTGGTTGCATACCAATACTACAAAAATGTGGACTGGCATCTATCAGATCAGACTAAACAACGTGCTAAAGAGAGCGGAACCTCGTCCTAATAATTACATTTTCTCGGTAAGGTAGGGTCGGGTTGGGTATGGGTTGGTGCGTGGGAGGGGTAAAAACGTGATCATGACCTGAGTACCAGTACAATGTCTATTCCTCTAACATTCTAAACAAATTTAATATAATTCTCTTTTAATTTTACAAGAAAAAAAGTTCTCATTTAAATACTTTAATCACCTTGAAGATGATGCACTTTGTCTTCTGTGCTCTGCTTACTTCTCTCAAGTTTCTCCATCCTCTGGTTTACAGCTCCTGTATTACACATACACGTTACAAAATGTAAACATGACATGAAAAAGAACACTTGCAAAAAAATATCACTCTGAGAACAACTCATCAAACAACTAAAAGTTTTTTTTATTGAACGTGTTAATTTTACCTTGAAGATGATGCACTTTGTCTTCTGTGCTCTGCTTAATGCTTTCAAGTATCTCTATCCTCTGGTTTACAACTCCTGTATTACACATAAACGTTATCAAATGTAAATATGACATGAAAAAGAACTCTTGCAAAAAAATATAACTCTGAGAGCAACTCATCAAACAACTAACAGGTTTTTTTAGCACATGTTAATTTTACAAGAAAAAGTTATAATTTAAATACTTTAATCACCTTGAAGATGATGCACTTTGTCTTCTGTGCTCTGCTTACTGCTCTCAAGTTTCTGTATCCTCTGGTTTACAGCTCCTGTATTACACATAAACGTTGCAAAATGTAAACATGACATAGAAATGAACACTCGCAAAACAAAAAAATATAACTCTGTGAGAAACCCATCAAACAACTCACAGTTTTTTATAAAACAGGTTCAAAACTAAACTACTCTGTTTATTTGAAAAAATACAACTGTTGCTGACAGAAATTAAATAAACAAAGTAAGCTTTTCCAAGTATATTCTTTTGTCCACAAGTCATGTTACCCCCTTTGGGCTGGCACAAGCGTCCTCAGAGGAATAATTGTCCAGCCTACACCCCTGGTATCAGGTTAAGCAGGTTCTTGTTTCATTTTGAGTCAGTCTTGCAAATTTGGATTGGCTGTGTTGGTACTATTTTGTCTCTGAATCCAACTCATCCACCCATCCTAGGTATTTATTTTTTAAATTCTTGTAATGAGGCGTGGCAAAGAGGTTTATTGGGATTTTTTATTATCAGTTGTTGTTTAGTAGTTCATCTTCTTAACTACCCTTCACTTTGTACCAAAACCAAACTTTGTGTTGCTTTTATAGGATGTTTAGTTTGGTGAGTTATACTTATATATCAATGTGTTCATACAACTTTGTGAGCATCGTCTGTATGCAGCATTTTGAACAGTTGTCAGTTTATTATTGTTGTATCAATTTACTATAAGTTCCCAGCTCCAGCCATTACTTTCTCCAACAAATATTTTTTTAAATATTTAATAAATAGTAATCATTGCTTAAGATTTAATAAGTCACCTTCAAAATTATCCATTCTGTCCTCAAATAATACACTACGATGCTCTAAGGTCTGTTGACCAGTCTCCAGCATTTGCACCCTCTGTTCCATGTCTTCTAGAGTTGTTGCAACACTTTTCAGTTCATGTTGTACCTTTCTCTTCTCATCTTCAAGTTCTACAGACATGCTTTTCACATCATCTTGTAGTGACTTAAGTTCTTGTTGAACCAGTTGTAACAATGTTGGGTCTATAGGGGAATTCATGCAGAGATGTGTTCCTGCCAAACAGGAAATAAAGAAGATCACTGCCAATTTAATGATTACTATAATGGTAGTTTAGAGAGACAATTTTCTGCTGAAGGTATTATGCCAAAGTCCCACCACACACCTGTGTTTTCTGTCCAAAAGGTATTTAAAAAATATATTTTAGGGTAGTAACCTCTTTGAATAGATTGAATAAGTCCAAAGAACATCTTTGAGACCTAACGGAGTTACCTGATCACCCCAAATGCCAAATGTGGTCACTCATGGGAGGTGGTCACTTACGAGAGGTCAGACTGCACAGGGCCTAAATATGAGTCATAACCTGTAGTCCTTTCAGAGGCCTAACGGATGCACAAATGCATATGTAAACCCAAAAAGGCTTTCAAAAGAACAGATTGTCTGAATCAGGTTCAGTAAACTTGATAAACTCAACAGAACTTTATTTTGACAACAAAAGCATTGCTACATGGCTATGTTGTAAACTGAACTGACGACAAGAGCATATCGTCATCCTTAACACTGATTGGCTGATTTTGACAATTGACATTATTTTCACACACATCTTGACTCATATAATAACTAATAAGAAAAGACTTCATTGCCTCCAGTGTGATTTCCAAATAGTGACACTAATTGCTGTCTTTATGAACCAAGAGTCACCCAGAAACATTGAGGATGGGAAATAATTAATGCCCTCATGTAAGGACAAACTTTATCTTCATATAAGAACTTGTAAGGCATCTTGTTACCCAATGGCTGCCCATTGTAATGTCAATATCAAAAAGACAGTCATGAACCATCAGCCCTTACGAAAGTCCTGAGTTGTCTGTAAAAACTGGTTGCATATGAGAGGTGCTAACTATAGTGACAATTTTTGACAAGAAAAAATTTGGTAGTTTGGAAGAGCATATACTTAAGAGAGGTGATCATTTAGATTAGAGAGGGTATGCAGGGAGGTTTTGTGACTACCAAATTATGGTTTCAAACTATATAAAATTATGTGGTAAATAATTTTAGCACTTTTACTCTTATTTTATTTATATGTATTTGTTGTAGCACATGATTTAGATACATGTATTACAGTCAAGGCAGTATTACAACCTTTTTGGTTTACACAAATATACAGTGACTGTACATGTACAGCCCATAAGATAAATGTAATTATAAATGCATGCATACAAATACATCCTTTATTTAACAATGTAG
This sequence comes from Orbicella faveolata, assembly GCF_042242905.1. Taxonomy (NCBI): domain Eukaryota; kingdom Metazoa; phylum Cnidaria; class Anthozoa; order Scleractinia; family Merulinidae; genus Orbicella; species Orbicella faveolata. The sequence continues at coordinate 11,620,509 of NW_028301565.1, forward strand.
GCTACTAATACAGGCAGCTAAGCAGGAGAGCTGATGTGAACCTGCCACTAAGTTATCAAATAACAATATATATCATTAATAACTGCATTGTTAAATGGAGGTTGGGTGCTTGAGAAATCCACTGGAGCTCATCCACCATTGGCAGCCAGCTTCGAGATGGAGACTGCTCCCATGGCAAGCTACTCCTGCCAACCCAGTCAAGGGCCCTGACACAGAGGGGAAATACAGGCACCCATCACACTAATAAAACAGTAGAATGTGAAGGAGGGTATGTAGTGGTGGGGAAAGAGCCTAAATTGAAAAAAGTCCCCACACTTGAAGAAATGCTCGTGCTTAAGGAAACTCTCACTCCAAGCAAACCACTAAAAGGCACTTTGATCCAAGAGCATGTGGAATCTTGGTGCACATGCACATCTAAATACCACTGACTGCAAAGGTAAGGCTGGTAGTCTTTGTTGTTTACTCCATGAAAATGCATTAAACTGTATCAAAAGTAAATAACTAACTAATTAAAAAGACTTACATTTACTGAAAAGAGTTAGATTAACATATTAATTTTACAGTGCATAAGCTAAAAAAAGTTCTCCACCAAAACTCAGTAGTTAAGCTTGGTCATCAATCACATTTCTCACACACGCTTAACTTTTTTTAACATGCAGTGGAATTCTGATTTTTCAAAACTCCGAGGAAAACAAAAATTAGTTTGAAAATTTGGGTAGTTTGAGAAATCGGGGAGAATTACAGTGTTTGATAGTGGAAGGGAACAAATTTTAGTTAAAGTTATTGGGTGGTTCAAGATATCAGGATTCACTGAGTGTCCATTTTACCTACATTACCTTTAGTTTCCCAGTCTTTTAGTTCTCCAAGAAGTTTTCCTTCATCTGCAGCTGGCAGGGACATGACTCTCACTAGGTGTTCCATGTCAATAAAACTTTGTTGATACTTGACTTGATCCCATTTGCTGAAGACACAGTGTGCCCAATCATTCCTCCCCATTCTGACATCAGCTGCAGCAGTTTGTACAGGTGCAGAGAATGCAGGGACCCCACCAAGTAACGTCAACACAGCAGAAGCATCACAGTGGTCGTCAAAGGCATTGAAGTGGGCCATGTAGTTCTCAACATACAGCCTGGCAAAGTCAACATGAGACATTACTCGACAGTCAAACAGAGAATAATTGAATCTTCCACCAGGAAGTCTGGGATGAACATTATTTCCATTGATGTTCTCATATTTCAACACCTTTCTAGCTGGCCACCGTTGAAGACGTCCTGATGTGCTCTGTCCCTGAATATTGTGGCTGGTCTTGAGGTTGTTGTATTCAGTGTTGATGCCTTGTTCCACAAACGGACGTATCTGTGGTATGAGGATCTTGTTGAGTGTTATTCCAGCCACAAGCCATCGTTTCTGATTTTCAGTCACACCAAGATGGCTTGGCCTGAAGGTATAATGTTACACATTAGCCAGGGGATTACAAAATTCCCAAAAGATGGCAGTTTCTCAATAATTTATTGTCATGCTGGTTGGAGAGAAGGAATATTACCTGATTACTTTCCAAGTAATTTCAAATGCAAATTACTTATAAAACTCTTTAGGGATGAGTTATTTAAACAAAGCGTAATTTAATTTAAGATTTGGTTTACTTGGCTAAATCAAGGTTGAGGTGACTTGGAGTCCTTTGTCTTCGGGTTACCAAGGTCAGATAGATAGATAGATAGATAAACTTTATTTAAACATGATAATAATTAAAGCTAAAAGCTTGTGGGGTTGTGTATTTAAATTTAACTTTGCTAAAAATTTGAAATTACGATTAAAATGTTTAGATTACAATTCCAAGATTTACAATAAATTAATTATTTAATTAATTGCTAACTAGAACTATTACTCAGTTAATCTACTATATGATTACAATAACTAACTAAAACTAATTGTATATAAAGTCACTATGTTTGTAGCGGGTTGTCGAAGCCGACAGGGCGTTAAAGTTAAAATCTTTAAAATAGGCTCTATTTACAACCTGCTTTCTAAGGTCGAAAAAGCTTGAAAAACTTTTATGTTGTTCGTGGTATAAAACTATGTTCCAAAGGACAGATCGCTTATATCTAAGTGAGTCTTTCATAAATCGCGAGTTAAATCATGGTATAGAAGAAAGTACTTTCCCTCAGAGCAAATAGCCGTGGCTGGAGTTTTCAAGTATCGATTTCATCAGGGGCTTGGGCAGGCTGTCGTTGTTTGCCTTATAAAATAGTCTTAGGATGTCGAACTTATAATACAGGGAAAAGGTAGACCACTGATCATATTTGAGCACGCCATTTGCCGACATGTCCTTGGGCAAGTTGAAAATGATTCTTGCCGCCCTACAATGTAGTCTTTCTATAGAATCAAGTATGTCGGAGTTACAACACGACCCCCACAAAACTAAACCATATTTTACAGATGGTAGTATTACTTTAAAATAAAAATCCTTTAGCACACCCTTTGGAAGAAATCTGGATCGTTTCAGTAAGTTCAGCTTATTAGCAAAACTTTTCTTGGTCTCAAGTGCCTGAGGTACCCAGCTTAGATTTCGATCGACAGTCATGCCTAGCAGGCGCGTTTTTGTAAGGCATCTAAGAATTGAGGTTCCTAGTTGAATTGGTGCATGTGGTCCCATCGGGGTTCCTTTACTAAGTAGCATCACTTCACTCTTTCCTGGGTGAGGTGTTAAACGATTTGTTAGACACCACGTGTATACTTCCTTCAGGGTCTTGTTTAACTGCGCAATAGCGATGTCCATAGTTTCTCCTATACAATAAGCCGTTGTGTCACCCTCCTCTATTGTTTTTCCTGGTTTTCTTTACATGCAAGATAAGATTACCCTAGGAGGGGGGGTAACCCTATTTTGCTTGCTTTAAGTGTTGCCCTTCTAGGTTAGGGTCAACATTTTATTCATTAATTAATTAAACCATGTAAAAGCCTATTTTTATGTTGCTTTGTTGTTCCTAGAAGTCAGTCAATTTGAAAGACAAGGTTGATAACATGTGGTCTTTTAATTCTTCGTATCAAATTGATTCGTGAACGATACATCACATTTCATCATGAAAAGAAGCATAAAATTAATGTTTAAACACCGAAATGTATCCCTTAAAATATACTCAACCAACCTTGCGAAGAATCATTCTCCTTCGACCTCTTTTGTTTTTATGCTGGGGCAAAATATCCTAATAAGAATTGCCTTTTAGCAGCCATAATAATTCATGCTTAGACCCAGTTTCCTTTCAATTTCAGCTGAAGTGCCTTTTTTCACCTCCAATTGTTTTTTCTTGTACCTTTCTTTTTCTTTACCTATAACATAAGACTTATTTTGCCTAATCTCTTGAAGAGAATCCTTAGCCGTGAGAAAATTATCTGATCTTAGTTATTTGTGTTCAGCTACCCGGACGACTACAAGCGGGTAGTCCGCTCATATTACAAGGGGTAGATCTACGTGCTATCCAGCTATTATTGAAACCCCTGGTCTGGGTAACAGTTTGGCAGCTGGAATAGAACATTCTCCTGACTAATTAATAAGCAAAATTAAGTCTTGTCCAAAACAAAGGTTCGACAGATGAAGGTCCTTCTTGATCAGCCACACAATAAATCAAAAGATAAAAAAAAAAACCAGGCTCCTCTTTGCCAAGGAAATGGCATGGACTGCTTCTCAAATATATCAGACACAACAAGATGAAATGCAAATTCAATGGTGTCAACTTAGTGGCTGATCTATCGAGCATATATACATGTGTACAGCTATGTCAGTAGAGATAAGTCCCAGAGATAACTGTACAAACCCAACACATGTAAAGGAAGCCCTAGAAGGGTAATCCCAGCTCCATGTTAAAACAGGCTTTATTGGAAATTAGATTACTGGTTTCAATTTCCATCATATGTACCTAAAAAAAATTGAAGTCTACTACATGATTTTCTAATAATAACGTTACAAGACAAACTGACCATTCCTTTAACTTACCCAGAGGAAGCTGTAGCCATCTCGTGAATTTTATAATGATGATGAATTACATGTCTTTGACCATCACATTAACTAGCAATGCCTAAATACATTAATTTTGTTATACAATATAAATGACAATCATCTTAAAGTTGATTTAAAGTGATTTTTAACTACAGTTGGACCCCACTAATTTGAACGTGTTTATTTCGAACTCCCTCAATTTCGAACAATTTTTTGTTTCCCCAACGAGTTCAAAATAGCAGGGTTCAACTGTAGATGTACGTGTAATAAAACCAAACCAATTTAGTAGTCCCCTAGTCCAACAAAATTGACAAAAACAACACAACAAACCAATCCAACCTCAGAGCAATATACACATGACTTAAGCACAAAATATGGGAACAGACACGTAACCAAGTCACAATGGCTTTTAAGTTTGACATCTGATTGGTTCAGAAAGGCATGAGTTTTGAAACCAATCAAATAAAGAGCACAACAATTACAATAAAGCATTTAACCTATGCAAATCCATGTACTTTCAACTCTTGATTGAAAACCACTCTTATCAAATACTTGCAGTCAACTCTCTCTCTTAAGTGACCACTCCATGCATGTGCAGCAAAAAGACTGGTGGTCTCAGTTTTGAGAAAAATATGGAAAATAAGCCAAAAACAGCCTGAGAATGGATCCACTGTAATACAGAATGGGTCCACTTATACAATTAACCTCTTACTTAAACCATGTGTGAGGGCCAATTACTCAGTAATATTGGCCTGAGGATGTGGCAGTACAGACTGAGCAGAGTGAGGTTTGTACAAAAATGACCGAGGGCCATTTGAATATTCCTAATTAGTACTGCACAAGCAAGCTTCAATAGGTTTACTTAGTTAGTAGTTTTTTATATGGCACTCTGGCCTTAAATTTACTGGTTTTCAAAAACATAAAATACAGAGCTAATGACGGCCTTTCTATAGGAACAGTCTGTATGGCAAAATCCTGATCAAGAAAGAACCAATCAGAACACTTGGATTTTCTACCTTGCTACTACCTTGCCATATAATAAAGCCAGGTATACCAATGTAAGCCTTATTAATTAAAATGAAGAAAATATACAAAGCTCCTTTGAGAAAATTGTATAAAACACATCACTGTCAGTAAAAGTTTTGTATCGCAATAACATGTATACACGGCTCTAAAAAAGTGCCATCCAGTTGTCTGGGACAAGATTGTAGATTCTCCTTCTGGGCAAGTAACCCTGCACTCTCACTTGCTCAATGCGCAAGGGATCAGGCAAGTCATCTGCCAACTAACTCATCAAAACACCAAATAAGAGCAAAGTTTTAGAGCTACAATACTTGTTCCATTAGGGCAAGCTGGAATTTAATTTTTATTGCTGTCAGATAATGAGTTACCTGTGTCAGAAATGAAAAAAAAATTGGGTGTCACCAACTTCATTTCAGAGATAGAACGTGTAGAAAACTACCCTGATTTTGAAAAATTGGCGCACATAGTTCAGCATGGTCTACAGGAGTTTATAGTTTAAAAAAGTGTTGCAGGTGAGTCAAGGGAGGCAAACGATCTTAGTCATATTTTGTAGATTGAATTCCAAATGTTGCCAAGGTTTTCACAAAACTTAACCCCTCAAGAGGCATTTGAAACCACCGCACAGATAAACGAAGAGCTAAAAAGAACAGAATTCCATGGTCCACTTTGCCAAAAATTCAAACTTATAATCGATAGTTTTGCTTCATATTTTCGGTAAATGTAGAAAATTACTAGAAAAAATTATCCATCAAAAAAAAAATAGGGGTCACCGAACATCCAAGATCATTATTAAGTCCAGGCAAAGCTATAGCAATGGCCATCTGCCCTATCATTGTTCATTTTATTACGTGCACTCCATGCATGACGTGATGTGTGAATTTGCGTGTGCAGTAAGGACGCATAGAAACAATTAGCGCGAACATCCTTAAGAGAGTGGTCATTTAGAGATAGTTTCACTTTTTCACTCAAGTCCAAGTGCTTGATTTCATGTCAGAGTTTGTAGAATACAAAAACAATTCATTTTTTAGCCCCTCCCTCAACAAGTATAGGCCCACTTTTGTAATGGTAGGCTCACCCACAGATTTTTGTCAGGCATAAATGTACTATCTTGTCAGATCAATTACTGTGGATGATGTGGATTTGACAAAACATGTGACATGCAAGAGAACTTAAGAGACGTTTAGGATCGAAAGTTTAAAAAAATTTACATTGGAAAGCATCGGAAAAGTTGATTGATGCATTATGGCCTACATGTATTCCTTATTTTAGCCAACAGGGTCAGGAAAATTTGAATGATGTGGTGCCAGAACATCAGACAAAGAACAAAGTCAACAAAGAGAGGGATAACCTAAACATCATGCTCAAGAGACAAAACACTCAATCAAACTGATGTATAGTCTTCTGAAGAAAAGTGACACCAGTCTCTGACGAAACCAGATCGACACAAGTGAATTTGAACTGAACTAGAAAAACACATTAGGCAAATTACAGTGTGTCAACTTAACAGCAGGAACCATGCAGGCCTACATGTGACATTCTGACATGACATTTGCTATATACTACAATCAAACAGCTCTGCTCCACTTTAAACATTTTCTTAGAACTCAGACAAATTTCGATGTTTTAATATACACAGATAAGAGTTTTAAATAGCTCTATTTCATTGTACAAATGCATACAAAATTGCAACTCTTCCAGTGCAATATCCCAGTTCCCAAAGTAATCATTCTTGGAAGTTTGTCTCGTAAAACTATTCAAAGTTTTTGTGAAGTATAATTTCATAAATTGCTTCCGTTGAACGACAGCAATCTGTCCTAAGCTACTTACAAAGGTTACAATTGATAGTCATTTCTTTCCTTTCCTGAACTGACAACAAATTCTAACAAGTTCTCTTCAAGAGTGATGAACATCTCATAAGTCAAGAGAAAATCAAAAAATACATCTAGTACTATAAGAAATGTAGAAGAGACTTGCACTACTTCTAAAAGTCTGAAAACAGAGTTTCGGCTTTTGAACTAAGTTTAACATGGGTTGTCGAAAATCGCATATTTTAGTCTCATTTGGTCTGTTTCAAGGGAAGCTCCACAATTTAACACAACAGAAAATGTTTTCTATATAAAGGACAGTCGGAAAGTTTACAGCCCTTAAAACGATAAGTTTGCAATTCAATTAAGTTTAAGCTTAATATATGAAATGAACTTCAAGAACTCCTAGTTGAAGTTCTGTTTACTTCCGGGACAATGGAGCTGAGGACTGAAGCTTATAATGGAACAGTATTTCGACCTTTTTGAGCATGGACTTACCAGTAGAAATATGCTTGCTTTAACTTATATTTCAAACCACAAACATTCAGAGAACGGAATTCTTGATTGTATCGAATCATTAAGTCGACACGGCCCTGATCAGCCCCTCTGGATTAAAAGTTCATCATTGTACAGTTTAATAATTGTAGAGCGATCCTTGTACCGAAGGGCCTCTTTAACCAACGAGTAAACAAGATCCCAAAAGCAGGATTCTTACCATGTCTGGAGACACTTACCGCTGAATTATTGCTCAAAACTGCATCAAATACCATCGTCGTACGGAGTACGAGGGCCACGGATTTTCAACTTCCAATTTTCATTGCCTTGTAGTGTCACGTGACCCATTTTCTTCCCCAGGGTCCCCGGGCTCAGCCGGCGAATAGCGTGGATTAGTACGCTATGTAAGATTACGTATAATGTCCCGAGAATATGGCTGTAGCACTAGTATACCCCTGTATACCTCTTTATACCCTTGTATACTTTTGTATACCCTTGTATACCCTTGTATACCCCTGTATACCCCTGTATACCCTTGTATACCCTTGTATACCCTTGTATCACCTTGCTTACCCTCGTATACCCCTTTATACCCTTGTATACCCTTGCATACCCCTGTATACCCTTGCATACCCTTGTATACCTCTGTATACCCTTGCATACCACTGTATACCCTTGCATACCCTAATTTACCCCTGTATACCCCTGTATACCCTTGTATACCCTTGTATACCCCTGTGTACCCTTGTGTACCCCTGTATACCCTTGTATACCAGAGTACACAACGGTATACAGGGGTATACAAGGGTGCACAAGGGTATATGTGCAAGGGTATGCAAGGGTATACAAAGGTATACAAGGGTATACAGGGGTATAAAGGGGTATACAAGGATATACAAGTGTATACAGGGGTATACAAGGGTTTACAGGGGTATGCAAGGGTATACATGGGTATACAAAGGTATACAAGGTTATACAGGGGTATACAAGAGTATGCAGGGGTATACAGGGGTATACAGGGGTATGCAAGGGTATACAAGGGTATACAGAGGTATACAGGGGTATACAAGGGTATACAAGGTGACACAAGGGTTTACAGGGGTATACAAGGGTATTCAAGGGTATACAGCTATATTTTCAGGACACTATGCATAGTCTTACATGAAGTACATACCATGGGTGGTTTCATGGGTGGTATTGTTTCTCTGGCTAACGACCCTGATATGCATGGTCATGGGTTCAAATCCATTGATATCGGGAACTCGGGTTTGTTTTTAATTTGCGCAAGGGTGCAACATGCTTGACATTTTATCCTTCACAAAACACTAAACTTTCAACAAAGTGGTCAAGTTTAATTTTTTGGCCAACAATTAGTGACATCCCATATGCAAGGACCCCATATGATGAATGTCAAAGCATTGTTAGTCGTCAAACTTTGAAAATTAAACAGAGATAAAGTATGCCAGAAAGAACTCTGCATGGCAATCCGTTTGAGGAGAGAGCAAATTAAATGGTTTTAATTATTGTCTCACATACAGGTATTATGATAGTAAAAATAAGTTTGTGTGATATATGTAATAAGTCTGTGCAGTAATTAAAAGACAAAATTATGTGATTTGTGGATTGACAAACAAACCTGTTACATTTAAAAGTGTGTGAAGAGTGAATTTTGTCAAAATCTGTGCATGAAACAGGATCTTAATCCCCCTACCCCTAACCCTGGCAGCCCCCACCCTAACCTGATATTCCACTATATCACTTCTATTTCAACTCTCCTGATTTCATCTAAGTGACACTGGCACTGATACAGTTATACAGTCTCCTGCTTTCACGTGACACATCATATGTAAGTATTGTTTCCAGGACCAGCAACAAAATTCTCTATATAAATGGTTATACATTTTAACATTCCGTTTGGGAGAATTGTTTCTGAACACTACACATAATGTACTGGAAGAACATGCAGATATCAAAGATGCCAGACCAAAAAAAACAATAAATCTGGGAAATCATCAAATTTATGGAGTGCAAAGGTATATTTTCAAAGGCAAAAGGGGGCTTTGAATTCCATTGAAAAATATATAAATAAACACCCATTGTTTTGTCATATCCAGGAGATTTGACCACCTGTCGTTATCCACAAGCATTGCAGGTGTGAAACTGAATATATGGGCCAAAGACACCTTTTCCTTGCTTTGACTCCATTTTAAAATAGCTTATCATAATTTGTGGCAATGTACATGTACAATGTACAAATCAAGAAACTGAATGCTTGCAATCTTCTGTCAGTAAAGTGACATTAGTCTTCTCTATTCAGGCTCCCACTTTGAGTCACGCCAAACTTTGACTTTTCCATCTGAAGAAGCAGACAGAAGACAAATTTCTGTTGGGTGATAAGACAAAGAGTACACAACAGATTGATGAGCTTTCTCCAGGGTGTGGATTATCTTGGCTTCCACCAGATCCCAGAAACAGATTCTGCCATCCTCTGAGCCACTAACAACCTGAGCATCGCTGCTACTCAAACAGCTGTCTACTTTGTAGTCTTTGTTCACATGACCTGTAAATCTGAAATATAATTTGAAAAAGTTGTTAACATTCAATGATAACTACATGTATGTCAATTACTGCCAGAGGTTTCTGTATTAGCAAATTAAGCCAGAGGCAAAATTGTGTTGAGTTGGAATTTAAAAAGAAGAATTATACCATCCAGTTTAATTCAATAATTTATTTTCCAGAAGACCAAATAAATGTTTTGAATAGCCAGATCTGTAAGCCTTAATTTGATCTAGGGTTTAGGGTATGAGTGATGTAATTGAAATGCACTACACCACTTGGACTGGAGACACCACTGAAGGTACACGGTAACCTTAATCAATAGGTTTATGTTGGTTAGGCATGTGCTTACTAGAGTAATAAACATTTGTTATACCAAGAGGCACAGTTTATATAACTTACTCATTTAGTAATTCCCCAGTGTCTTTATCCAAAAGACGAATGGTATCATCTAATGTTGATGCCAGCACACACTGACCATCCCTGGTAAAGCTCACACTAGTCACTGGCTGGCCAATACAATCTGCTTGCAACTTACCCATGCGGATATCATAGTTACGGACCTTGCCATCGACAGAACTTTCCAGAGAAGGGTGAAAAGAAAAGAGGAAAAATAACACCATGAAAGTTAGAACTATTGACAGAACTAAATCTTGTGATCTACTAAATCTTTTATTCTTCACTTCATTTTATCCACTAAAATCTGTGTTTCAGTCAGCATTATTCTCAAAACAAACACCATACACTGTTACTAAAAAGCTCCTTAAGGAAAAACCTCCTAAAAAAAGACCTCCAAAAGGAGAGACCACAAATGTGATTTGAAATAACATTTAATGATTGTTAAATTATAAATCCTGTAAATAGTGATCCCCTTAATATGTAATAACACCCAAACACCAAATTAACTGTACATGGGTCTAAATAAAAACAATCTTGTTTTAGAGACCCCTAAATCTGGTAAAATAGAACCAGTAATCTCCTGAAAGTCATGACACTGTGGAGAACATCACAAAACTGGCCCACGCTTTCATTGTTTCACAAAGATTTATATTGTCAACTGAAACAAACTTCCTTCTAGACAGATTCTAACCACCTTATTCTTTAATCTTACAAATATAAAATATATACAGTCATCTCTAACACTCAATACATCAGCAAACAAATATGTTATTTTCTGACTGGTCTTTAACTCTTACTACATGTATACACCTCAATATATTCATACATAAACTCACACTTGAATCTTCTTATCACACCTCGCAGTTATATTAGCAAAACAAAGAGACACTGTATCATTTCATGCTATTGGAGAATCCATGACAACCTGTAGGTGAATGTAATAACCCTCAATATATCCAAAACATACCCAGAGAGAATTTCATGCTGAGAGACAGCCAGTGAAGACACACTGTCCTTAGCATCATCAAGGATCTGTATGGGTTCAAGACTGCGAGATCTACAATCCCAGCAGCGCACTGTGGCGTCATATGAACCAGATATTATAACGGTGCTGTCTGGCTGGTTGAACTTTACACAGTTTACTTTCTGAAAGTTGACAAATAATGATTTACAGTTATTTGGGAGAGTGGTTTCTCCAGAAGATGTCCATATACAGTTTCAGTTTCAGTTTTTTTATTATTGCACACTATTTACAGAAAAACAAATTAACATAAGATGGTTTAAAATGATATAGGAAAAATAAATACAGATAGAAATTAACTAGAAGAAACAATATTTAATTGTGTACAGTGACAAAATCAGCCAAACGGTCTGATAATAAAAGGAGACTACTTTATGGTAAAAGGTTGGCACATAAAATATAAATTGGCTGCATTAACAGCCTTATGCAACATCTTTTCAGCAGACAACTGAACTTTTGTCTTAACCTGTCTAGATAAAATAGTAATATTGGCACTGGACACTGTCACTAGACAATGACTATCAGTCAGAATAACCATCACTCAAATTCTCCATTATGTGTACTTTGAACTGTGACAACAAAAAGTAGTCATATAAAAACTTGGCATTGTGAACTGAAGGCAATGGGCCAAACTACAGGCACAGATTTTGAGGACTTGAGGAGGTATAATTTTAGTGAAAAACACAGAAGAAATCAAAGGAATTCTCTAGTGGAGTCAAAAGACCATTGGTGAGCAGATAGAATTCTTTGGTGAAGCAAACTGAGTGGAGGGGGACAGGGGAGTGGGAGACTGGGAGAATAGGGGGTGGGAGGCAGGAGAGGAAAGGGTGAGAGGGGTGACTTCTGAGAGGGTAGGAATAGGGAGAAAAAAGCAAATATAAATGCCAATTTTTGTCACTTGTTAAGCATTAAAATACTTTCAAAAACAAGAACCCAAAATGTTTTAAGCTTGTATTCAGCATATTTTGAAACTTCTGGACCAATGAGCAAACAAAAATTCTCCCCTGAGCTAAAAAACTAAGGCCTACTTCTGGTAAAATTGGAAACCCTCTTATGGTAGTTATGTCATAGGTCATGAAATGTCGTCGCTTAAGCTTGCAAAAGATGCCAGTAAGAGGAGCAAGGCTGAAAACAAAGGAACAAAATGAAAAAGAAACACATATGTGAGTCTCCTTTAATATTTACAGGGGATTGGAGCAGGATGGATAAGGGCAGGAGTAGGGACATGAAGGTGTGGAAAGTAGGAAAGCAGGGTACAGGAAGCAGATGGTTCTGACCCCCTTGTCCCTCCCCCAGTCCCTTCTTTCCCCTCCCCATTGAGTGCAGATGCCAAAGTTCTTTTAAGGTCATTCCTCACATTTGCATTGCGCATCCTTACTGCGCATAATTTATGGCATCATTAACATGCGCTCGTGCATGCGCATATTGAAAACATGACAGATTTGCCTTGATATTGAGCTCTGTCAGCTGAAAATTGGCTCTAGCTCACCAATGAGCACAGGCACCCCAATTTTTTTTCCAGCCATTGTAATCAACTAATCATAAGCTTTGCATGAGAAAAGACTGATCTAATTTCCATTGCTGAAAATTGAATAAAATTAATAAGAAAAATAGCAGATACACTGTGGTCTTTTCTATTTTGCAGTCAGTAACCACGTCAAGAAATTTGGTTCAAATTTTTAATCAAGGATATATATTTAGCTTTCTGCCTGAATCAAACTTAAAATGTTTATTTGTGTCCGACACAACGTATTGACTGTAGTTTAATGCGTATTCTTATGAGTCTGGGTTCACAAAGGTTTTACAATTACTGGGAATGCGTTCTCATAATAAACATTAAATAATACCAAAATGGGGCATTTTCAATGCCTCACTGCTCCTTAATGAACACGGGCACCCCCCTTTTTAATTTCAAAATTGAAGTTATCATATGACAAATATTCAGTGGACAAACTTTGAACAAAAATCTATTGTCACTTTTATTTCAGAGGAATTACCTTAATTAGTCTTTGAGGGGTTTTCAATAATGATGTTCCTCAACATAAAGGCGGGTAGGGACTGTGTCAATACAAATGTTCATGTACCAGTCATTAGGCGTGTCAGTGCTAAGGGCACATGTGGTCTGAGATCTACTCTGTTTGCTTTCCCTGAGACCCTTGAGATAGTCTACGTATGTTTCTGGTCGTAGCCACATGTACACTTACACTGGTGTGTCCTCTGAAGCGGCGTATAATCTGTCCAGTTGCTACGTCCCATTGCGCTACAGTCTTATCACCTCCACAGCTAACCACCCTACTGTTATCACTGGATCCTACAGCATCCAGCACCTCATACCCGTGTCCACTGTACGTCTTTAGCAATGTGCCTTTGTGAGGGTTCCAAAGCTTCAGCAGTTTATCGCTTCCACATGTAAGGCAGTAGTTGCCATCATAATTGAATCTGGCCGCCCGAACAGCTCCTTGATGACCTTCTAGATTTCTTGTTTCCTTGCATGGAAGGGGTAAGTCCATTTCTTTACTACTCACTGGTCATTTTCACCCGTCGATTCGTACGTTCTTTCAACGAACTCATCCGCCATATTGTTTTGCTTGGTAACCTTTCCTTCCCATTTGTTCTTGTTCCCAGGACTCCATGTTGGTCAAGCGCAGCCAAGTTGTAATCAAAGGTGGTTTTGTGCTACCTTGGTGAACAAGTATTAACTGGCAGTTCATTTTTTCTGCAGTATAACTTGGTTTTGACAATGTTATTGCTTGTCTGACTCTCTGACTTCCGCTCTGATCATAAATCAAAATTGCATTTGCCAATAATGATAGTTTTCAATCAGCCATAGGTGTAACCTGTGGTCTCCCAGGAAGAGAAAAGAAAAACAAGGCGGCGCGATAGAGGGAATGAAGGAGACTCTCACGTCCGCAGAGCTGCGAAAACTCGACGGGAGCTTGGTGATGGAATACCGATCAATATGCATGGTGGCAAAGCGGATTACCTTGCCCACCTACCCCACAGTCCATTATGTTCAATCAGTAAGGCATTCCATTTGCAAGATAGATGACCATGTTCTTTTCATTCACAAACAAACGTCTGATCTGATCTGAAGCCTATCTACTCCATTTCGTCTGTCCCTAGCAAGGTATCCCATCTCGGTCCAGGACCATTTCCTTTTCATAATGTGTTGTTGCACAGGTGCTTGTCGTGTGATCTCCCACAAGGTAGAATAACTGATGGTAGAGTGGATCTTAGAGTAACTTCAACTGTTTAACTATTCTGGGAACGACTCGCAACTATAAACTCATATATACTTCCACGATTCGAAAATCGACGAAGAGAAGATAACAGACGAACCTTAAGTAAGTATCGTTAATTTATTTTATTGAAATTATACTTGGCTCTAATACCTTGTTTGGGTAGCTTAATTCTTATAAGAAATCTTAATATCTTGATAACCTCTAACAATAGAAACAGAGAATGATAATCCTGTAGTAATAACGACCACATTATAATGAACAGTGGCCAAGTTATGTAACGGAGAAATCTACTTGAGATTTCATCGACGAAAAATGTCTGAACCCTTAATAGAAAGCATTATCAATTCGCACAGTGACATTTCCATGGCGTATAGAGAGGCTGGATCAACAGGTGTTACTATGGAGGGCGAGGTCTTGTTCACGAACCTGAAAATATCGAATTCTTTGATTTCAGTCCTACGCAATGCAGCTAGACCAGGACACGAGAGAAAAAAGTACTGACATTGAAAGAAGAACACGAGAACACGAAAAGCAGGTCCTTGCGCTTAACTCATTTTTTGTCGATTAACGGTTGCAAAATCTTCGGGTCCAAAGGTAATTGACAGGTGTCAAAAGACCATCCATGAACTTGACAAATGTCATTTATTTTTCATATTCTAGTCAAAGAAGTAAGTTTGCAGACCGTTCAAAACTCAGCGGGAATTAAAACAAAATGCGCTATAACTTTATTTGATTAAACACCAGCCTAGATACTGTGTTTGTTCTTATTCAAGTGTACAAAGTATACCATTATCCAACTAAAACCGAGTAATTTCATTTTTTATTTTCAGGAAATCCAAACTCTGTGATGCAATCGATGGGTTGATCAAATTAGTCATTCAATCGTGAGTCAAAATGACCTCAAGTTTTGGCGATTTTCGTAATAAACCTGAGTGAAATCTAATAGGAGCAGATATCACTACCATCAAAGAAAGCTATCTTGACCGCATCACACGACAATTCAGGTACCGTTTATTGCTTATTGTTTTATACTTTCAAGCTTGCCTACAGCTACTTCCTTAAATGCGATGTTTTCTTTGAGACAAAGCGTACGATCCCTCAGACAAAGCAAACAGTGATATCATTGTGTTGTCTAAAACAAACAACAATGCATAAAGATATTTCATCTTACCTAACTAAGAAGCTTAACGTAAATTCAGTTCCGTGACAGCCATATGAGAACCCATTTCCTTATGTTTTATCATTCTGTGGATTCTTATTTAAGCTTAAACTGAATAAGATATCTTACTAAACTCAGTGGCACCTGCTCTGAGATAAAACTAGCTTCAATTTCATTCTGTGAAGTGGAGAAATTAAGGTTTCATTTATCTCGTTTCAATTCAATGAGATTTTCAACGTATTACGTAAGTCTATAGAAAGCATAGAAAATCGCAGATTTTGGCCTGAACCATTAAGTCACCACGGTTTCTCCAGTGCAAAATATGGCCAAACCTTAAAGAAGAATAGAATGAACTTTATTCATGTTTATTTAAGTGTCGGAGTATTTAACTTAACAAATTGTGAGCACTCCCTGCTGCTGCACTCGTAGGCCAGCCTCTGGAGCAGCAAGAACCAGTCACGGTCTCTTAGTGTCAGCTCCTTCAGCTATATACGTATTGTAATCATTTCAGAAATATTTTTTTCAATCTAAAACGTTACTATTCACCAGAAGAACGATAATTTTGTCTTCGATATATTGTCTTGAGCTATACGTTTCTGCTCAAATGCGTAACTAACAATGCCTACAATTTTTCTTTAGAGGTGATACTCGGTGAGATAGTAACATGAAGGCTATACTCTGGTTGGCAGCCATTTTACTCGGTAAATACAAAGTTTATTAGCTATTTTAATAGTTTTTGAATTAGCCGCGGTATGTTGAGAAAAATACCTGGATGTAGGACGAAAGGCTTTTTGGTTTCCCTCCGAGTCATTAGGTATTTACTCTTTTTATTACTTTGCAGTGGCTGTGGCTGATATCTCGGCTAAAAGCATAAAACACCCAAAACAACATAAGTCAGAGAAGAAGCGCCATCACGACGAAGGCCATCGCCGACAACCACCTGCGGTGGCTCCTACTGCCGCTCCTGCACCTCCAGGTCCCACTATCGGACCACCCGCTGCTCCAGGCGCCACACCTGCAGTAGCACCAGCTGCTGCTGCCCCAGCACCTGCTGCACCAGCCCCTGCTCCTGCTGCACCAACACCTGCAGTTGCACCAGTTGCATCTACTGCAGCCCCAGCACCCGGACAGGTGCCAGCAGTAGGAGAACCAACCACTGCAGCACCTGCCCCTGCCGCTGCACCTGCAGTTGCCGCTGGAGCAGCACCTGTTGTAGCACCAGGTACATCTACTGCCGCACCTGCCCCTGCTGCTGCTCCTGCCCCGGCTGCTGCACCCGCAGCTGCCGCTGGAGCAGCACCTACTGTAGGACCAGGTGCGTCTACCGCGGCACCTGCTGCCGCCGCCGCCGCCGCTCCTACTCCAGCTGCTGCTCCTGGACAGGCACCAGTGGCAGGAGTAGCTACTACTGCAGCACCACCAGCAGTTGGTGCTACAACGGCCGCCCCAACACAACCTGCTGTCGAAGCCGCCACCGCCGCGGGTGCACCAGCTGCAGCCCAACCTACCACTGCTGCGCCTACTGGTAAGCTGATAATTTGATAAGCTGATATTTCAATTTTCACCGGATATTTTAATCTTTATAATTCCGCTGTGTAGAAGCTCTTTTCAGGAAGCTGGTGTCAATTATGTCAACACTGATAGATTATTTTCTCCAGGTTGAGACTATGTTTTTGAAATTGTAATATTTCTGTTTTTCAGCTCGTTGGCTATATTTTAATGTATCGAAAACCTGTTAACCCGACCCTAACACTAAGTAAAAAACTCAATACAAAACGAATCATCATTGCTACCGTCTAAACCGTGGTAGTTCTGGAAATTTATAAAGACATCATGGGAATTTCACCGAGATTGTGTTTTTCGTTACGTCTCCTTCCTGGGAGGACCCTCTATAAACATGACAGGACGTTATCTCTCTTCCTTTTAAAGAATAAACTTTGTCGGTACCGCTCAGGGTAGTGCTTGAACCTAACTGACTGCTGTTAGAGTCACGCTCTCATCGCGATAGCTTTTGGCGTCATCGGATGAATTTTCTTTTCTATTTTTCCGGCGAGCACCCTGCTACTTTTTTTATGGGAGGATTCTCCTCTCCTAGTGTTATTGATATTGTACGGAGAAACAAATGTTGATCACTTGGGATTCTTTCAAGTCGCAGTCGTAGTTTAAGTGGGCGTTAGGTCTTGTGGCCTGCAAACCCAGCCAGTCATTAGATTGTGAACAAGCTTTCCTTTCCCTCCCCTTCCCCTCTCTTTGTTAGGCAGCCTTATAAATGCTTAGCCTGTTCATGGGTTTAGCAGAGATTCAAGCCAATGGTGATTTTGGTGACGTTTTTGTTCTCCACTATTTGAAAACGTGATAAGATTCAGTTGCTAGTATACATAATGACGTGCCTAATATCTGTTTAACAATTAAACCTCTGAAAACAATCACATATCAAATAGTGATTGCAAAACAAGGACCATTAACCAATCAAAGCCTGAAGATAATTTGTGACTGGTAAGCGTGGGGAAGGTTAAGTAAGCCAATAGCGTTAAAGGTCAGTTTAGTTCTGTACCCAATTCGCTAAAAAGAGAATATCTTCACTCTCATAGGGAAACCATGTTTACGACGTTTTTCGTCCGATTTTATAATTTTCTACCGTCAATCGTCAGCTTCTCTATGAACAAAAGATAGCTGACTTTTTTTGTTGTATTATTACAGTTCCGCCCGAAATCACACCAAGCCCTGTTCCCGCCAAAGACAAAGTGAATGATAAGACCGAGGAAAAGACGCACGCTAAAACACAGGACAAGAACAAGGATAAACACGAACACAAGGAGGACGAATCTGAGGAGATAGAACCTGAAAATAATGCTGAGGATGAATCTGAGAAGAAAGTAAAGGACAAATCTGAGAGTAAATCAAAAAATAAATCTGCGGAGAAGGAAAAAGACAAACCTGAGGAGAAGAAAAAAGACAAGACTGTTAAGAAGAGTCGTCATTGATAGGACAAATATTTAGTAATATCCAAATCAATGATCCTGGCTTGGACTTTAGAACAAAACCACTAATAAATATAATTTTGTCTGTTTTGGCGTATATTTTGTGACTGTTCTGTTCTGAATCACCAAACTGATCGAAAGAGAAGTAAACCTTTCATGATCGATTGGAAAAGAGTGACTTACGAATGCATCTTTTATTTTTACACATAGCATTTATTTACATAATGCAAGAGGCGCTAGTTGGGACAGCAAAAATACGAAGACAAAGATCATTGCATCGCGTAGTAAAGAAATGGTATAAATTAACACCACGAGTTCTTTTTCCAGTAAAAAACACATAAGTATATGGCAAACTAGTCCAATATGAAAAGGAAAATTCTGATTGGCTCCTTGAGCTTGAATTAAACATGTTTAACTTACACGAAAGAGACCTGTAAAAAGTGAATAAATGCTTTACAAGAAATAACAAGAAAACCTGCGGTGATAAACATGAAGATAAAACGAATTGTTGGAAAACAAAAATTTTCTTTTATTACTTGACGTTTCGTATGTTTCAACATATCTCTTTAGAATGCTTTAGAATGCTCAGCTTTGGCGCAGGCGCGTTTACCGAGAAAGGATCGCGGGAGAGTCATCGTAATGAATACTCTATTAAACGTCCGTATTGGGAAATATTGGTTTCGTTCTTTTTTATGCAAGCTCCTGGCGCGTTCCATAAACTAGGCTTGAATACCAGCTGCTGTTCGGGAAAGGAGCCCGCGCTCCTCTCCCGAAGGGATTTCTCGGAGAGGAACGTAGACCGGACTCGATAGAGCGGCGGAAATCGAGCTTATTCATGAACCGAATTGGACGTAATTTAATCCTTGCTCCTTTTCTAGAGACAAAGCGTAACTTGACTGCTGGTATTTTGCTAGAGTTTTGTCGCGTGAAAAGCCGAACTCAGAACAACTTACAGGTAACTGTCGAGAAACCCACATCCAAAGTAGCAACTGAAGCACTTGACCGAGACAAATTGTCATGAAGCGCGCACAAGCTAGGCTTGGTGTTGATCAGCTCAGTTTGTTTGTGATTGGTTAACAGAGCTCCATGTTAACTGTCATTGGCCAGAGCGCATCACGGCACATTTTTGTATGACAACAAATGTAAGATCATTTCGTCGACAGTGAATCGAAAGCTGCACTGATCAGTAAGCTATCCTCCCTCATTTTCGTCTCTAAAATAGAATAATTACGTACAAAAACAACGAGACTAGTCGATCATCGGGATGCAATTGAGGACCTCAAGTTTAACAAGTTGTGCATAAAGAGGAGTGATCCTCACTGGAAGTTATAATAACGATATTTTGTGAAAGCTCTCTGTGACCTCTCAAGAACTTTCAAGTTTGTAGATTTCCCACTTTTGAAATATGTTTACCGAGTCAACCTTACTACGTTTAACAGTGGTTGAAATCTTTAAGCAACCTACTTTGTTTAACGTCCGTTCACCCAGCATAAGAGAGAAGGTATATGGCTATTCCCTCTGGATAGGATGTTAGTCCATGGCAGGTCACTCCACAGTCAGGGCAGTTTAAACCACTTAGACCTTCAAAGCCGACTTACAAGCTTCTTTAAACTGTACAGTTCCACAACGTTACTTTTAAGGTTGAAACAGAAAATATAGGCCCACAAACAACCCGTTCACTCATGTACATAATATGACAAGGCAGCAATTTCCAACCCTGAGTTTTTCTTGTGTTCAGATTGTCTTCTGACAGAGTCGGTCACACGGACCACCAATCACGCTGCTCCAAGAGCAAGGAAATTCTGACCAAGTCTCTCGCTCTTTTGATTATCGGATGCGAGGAGAATAAATCCCTTTCGACGAGCACGTCTTCTGTGGCTGTAAACAATCAAGTAGCCTATCAACATCAGACTCGTGGAATGACAAAATTCGACAACTGGAATCAAGGTATCACCTCGAAACTGTAAAATAGTTTCTCCTTTTTTTGTTCTAATTAATCCAACCTGTAAGCCGACACCGTGTGTTTTTCTTCACGACTATCTAGCGAACTCTCTCGTTTACCACGCAGTTATTTTTGTTTTGGTTATTGTCTTTTTGTTCACAGAAGCGCGAGAAGTGTTCCAAACAAACATGAAATACGCGTGTGCAGTTTGTGTTATTTTATGTTCGTTTCTTGCCCTAGTAGGTAAGCTGTTACATGTGATCATGAATGTATCTTTGTGTTTAAATATTGATTGTTGTTGGGTCAAAATACAATGGTAGATGACTGCTTCACCACAAGATACATTTTGTGTAATGAAAAGGAATGAATATAAGTGTAAACGTGTTTGGTTCTTTTACTGATTGCTCGAAATGCTTTGTTTTTAAATGACCTGTGCGTCTGATCCAATGATAGGGACGGGATTCCGGTGAAAAGTAAGTTAAAAAACCTGTTTTGATAGTGGTGTGACAATTCTTTCGACGCCACTTTTTCAGTATTTTCGTCCTCATTTTTACTTGTCCGGGTATCTTAAAAACGCAATTACATGCCCTGATCTTCTACAAATTGAGAGTAGATTTTACACGAAAAAAACTTGGAAGACGAAGAAGGTGTGTAGGAGGAGGAGACGTAGAAGGGAAGGATCTATATCTGGTAGTTATGAACAGCCTGTTGGGAAAAATAGCATGTAGTATCACCTTAAAATAAATTGATATGGTAAAATAGTATGTGATACTGCCATTCCTTTTTTATGTGTCATTTTATTATATTTTTGAAGTTGACAACGCATAATATTGTGTGGCAATTATTCTTAACTGTCCGATTGGATCAAATAATAAAGATAATCCACGATCGTAAGTTGGAAAGTCCAAAATTACAATTTGTCCTGCCAGTTGCTTAAATTTTGTTCTAAATAAGTTGAGAAAATGTGATAGGATGTATTCAATTTTACGACAGGCTCCCACTTAAAGAGACTCATTTGCAAGGACACACGTGCACATAAAAGAAAAAACTATTCGTTGAGTATCATAAGTACTAACTTTGTGATTTATAATGTTGCTTTTTTTTTTTATTTATCATATATTTCTTGTTTTAGATTGCCGTGCAGCACCCAGAGGTAAGGAGTAGGGAGATTGTAAGAAAAATTACTGCAAGTAAAAGACTGTACATGTAATCAACTAAACCCAAAATATTCAACAATGATAATGCTTCCCCAAGTGAAGGAATAGGGGGCCTAAACCTGAGATACTACTCCATCGCAGATTATCCCTCCCACCCCCTGAATTTTGTCAATGCGCCCCAATACATGACGATACCCCTAAACCTGGGCGGAGAAAGTCATTATGTGAGTGGGTATCTTGCCCCAGAACACAGAGGAAAGAAAATCAGCCAAGCTGGAATTTGGATTCCAATATAGCAACCGCGCCTCCGCTCATAGTGTCATCAAAAAGCAAGCCTGAACCAAACCCTTCTGTTAAAAGTAGTAAAACAAACAAAACAGAGCCCAAGCAAAAACTCAGGTAATCGGTGAAGGTCGGGGAACATTGCGTAGGCTAAGCTCGTAGGCTAAGTTCCTATTCAAAGGAAAATGAATAACAATATTTAGAGACGAAGCTACATCAGCCTTAGCTGGTGTTCATGCAGGTCCTCTGTCCTGGTCGAGTTGGATTTTTGAGATGTTAGTTTTTGTAATGGGAGGAAAACCGGAGAACCCGGAGAAAAACCCTCGGAGCAAGGCAAGAGCCAACAACAAACTAAACGCACACGACGATTTGTAAAACTATGACACGACAAGCTGTAAAAAGTAGTTGAAACTGCATTCTCTTTCTTTGCTCTCTGTGGCATAGATTGCCGTGACAAGTTTCGTAACTGTGACACGTGGAAAAGATCCGGCTTTTGTGGAGCCAACTCACATGCGTTCTACCTGAGGAATGGCTGTGCCAGAACTTGTGGGTTCTGTAAAAGTAAGTAATAACTACATGTATTAGCGGACACATTTTACGCCGCCATTTTTAGCTGAACAGACTTTGCAGTGGATAGAGACCGCAACAGAAATTATTAAAACATTTTTGATTAAAAAATATCCTGAAAATTAACTGCCCAGGATGTTTGCCATTGTAATCCTGGCCATGTTGACAGTACTATGAGAAATATCATCGAAAACAGCATTGTACAGTCAAACCTCTCCTTACGGGCACCTCCATAATGCGGACACCTATAGTGAAGGACAGTTAACTTAGTTCCAACGTAACCACAGAATCAGTGGCGGATCCAGACCTTGAGCTAAGAGGGGGGTCCGGTTTCGTTTTGCTTGCCCTGTCGGCTTTTCTTCCTTCTGTGATTTGTTCTTTTTTTACCCAAAATAAGGAGGGGGCGGACCCCGGACCCCTCCCCTGGATCCGCCACTGAGAATTCATATAATCTCTTCCTCTGTAATACTGCCACCATCGATCATAATAAGGACACTCAGATCTGCCCCTTCAGTGTCCAAATTAGAGAGTTTCAACTGTACCAGTGTAACATAGATTGACTCCGGAATGGCAACTTTGTTTTTTCATAGTCGATACAACGGCAAGTTTTCTTTTTCTATTTACTGAGTTAAATCGGCTCCAGTTGAGAAGCAGTGGCACGTTTTTATGCGATTTGACAATATAGGGCAGAAACGTCATTAGTTAGTGCACGGTAATGTATGTTTTCTTTTTTGCTTCTAATGTTAAAGCTAAGGTAGAAATAGCTTAAGCCTGCATACGAGCCAAGTGGCCCACCAGACCACGGTTTCTGTAGCATGAAGCGACTAGGAGTATTTCTAACACCCCTGGATGGGATGCTAGCCCATCGCAGGTTCACCCCTAGCATTTAGTCCTCCGATACCCATTTGTACACCTGGATGGAGAGAGGCACTGAGAGAGTAAAGTGTCGCCCAAGAACACAACACAATGTCCCCGGCTAAGGCTCGAACCCAGAATGCTCGATCTGGAGACAAGCCCACTAACCATTAGGCCACCGTGCTTCCACTAAGGCAGAAAGCTTAAGTGAAAAAATCCATTTACATTTTCCAGGTAACGCTTCACTGGATACCAATCTACATTCTGTTCAAGATGCTCTCTACGCAACACATAAAACCGGTCAGAAAGCGCATAACGGAGTTGTTACATTATCACATAAACAGAGTACCGCTCCTTCAATGGGTACCCTGGAGCATCAAAAGCTTCATGCTCTACCACCAAAGATAGTCAAGCATCTGAGGACCTCAGACGAATCTGGAGAGGAAAAGCCAGGTGAACTATTGGAAAAACGAACTTGGAAAAGTGTCAGCTAAATACTTACAAAAGAGAACATTTTGTCGTTAGGGTGTCTGAAATTCTTTTGTTTTTCTACTCACATCACACGCGTTGTTAAAAGCCGTCTAGTTGATCATCAATCAATGTTTCTTAAGTTTGTCACTTAGTTTTAAAACCACAGTCGCGGACCCTGTGTGAATTACAGGCCTTCAATTCAGTTAGTCTCAATTGTTACAGAGTTTCAGTTTGTTAAACTTATTAGTTTGACTAAGTACGTGGCCTGCCAGAACCTGTTTTCCTCACTGCAACTAAGGAGGGCTGCTTGCGGCAAAACAACCCGTTCTCTTACCTGCTAGAACCTGTTTTTCTAACTTCAAATAACAAGGGCTGCTCGCTGCCAATCATTAATTAACGATAGTGGTCAAACGTTATCTCTCCCGGTTTGAAAAATCAATAAATTGTTTGTTTTATTTTTTTTTGCCGTTCTCTAATTCTTAAAGAGAATCAAATTTTCATGTCGGGACTAAAAAAGTCAGTCCTTTAAGCCATGTTAATATGTTTTGCTGAACTAAATCAAACTATAGCTAGTATCTGTTAGCGATAGGAAAACTCTGGGGCATCACGGTATGCAATGTGCTGAAAAGGATCGTTTCTGAGTTGCCTTTTGCCTTTGTTTTTAGATGAGTCCGGGAGCAAACCTTTTCCTTGTCAATAGTCATTGTCAAGAGCCTGAAATGCTTTGCGCTGGAGTCGTTTTAAACGTTACGTTAAAAAACAACTCTGCAACAAGATGCACATTTTCGCGCCAAACGGAGACTATTGTTTACATATTTTCGTGCGAAATGGAGGCTATTTGTTTATTTAGTCTAAGGATCTCTATAACTCATTAACAATTCAACTTTTACTGTTTACCACTCACTTTTGCCGTCTTTATCTGCTCGTTGTTTATTTGTTGTAGTTATTTAACATGATAACGTTTGCATGCGTTCATTGGTTGCTTGTTTTCTTGCACACGTTGTAAAGAATGCAAAGATAGGTTTGTGACTCAGACCTGTAAGAACTGGAAGGATGGTGACATTTGCATGGATGATCGTTACAGGAAATACTTGACTTACGGCTGCGCCATGACATGTCGCTTCTGCAGTAAGTAAAGTGTTCTTGTTCTAAAGCGGTTTTCAACCTACTGTCAAAACCAGTGATATGACACTGATTTGGTTTTGCTGTACTACGCTCCCTGATTGGTTAAAAATCTCTCGCCGCCTACTCAACAAATCAGATGCGAATGCAAAACCACCGCCCTTGCGCTACCTTGGACCAAAATTATGGGCAAAACTGCCTAAAAATATTAGATCTGCAAAAACTTTGAACAACTTTAAAAGTACTATTAGAAAGTTTAACGTTAGCTCTCTGCTGGACGACGGATGTATGCGTTGTTCTTGCTGTTCATCTATGTAGTTGGTTGTTAAATAACTATTAGGTGATAATATTATGATATTATTTTTTTAAATTCAATTTTAATATTTTAATATTTTCTTAATTTTACTAAATCTTAGCTGAATACATTTTACTTTATATTTTAGTCTCCCCAATTAGTAGAGCACTTGTGCTCAGCCATTAAGACTGAGACTTAAATAAAGTTGTCATTCATTCATTCATTCACTCACACCTGTATCCAGTTTCCTTCATATCCTTCGTATTCATTGTTTTTACTCTAATACAATTAATGAGATTAAAATGACTAATAATTGATTAAAATACATGTAGCCAAGATAAGACGTTTTATTTATGTCACTTTTGTCAAACAAACCTCGCTCAAGCCGTGATACTGAATTACTTCCATGGCAGATTGTCGCGATACATACAGGGAAAACCCGTATTGTGAAGAGTGGAAAACACGAGGATTCTGTGAGACGTACAAAGAGCAGCTGGAGACCTACTGTCCCAAGACTTGCGGTTTCTGCATCAGTAAGTATTGACTCTTAACAACCAGTAAGGGAGAAAACTTCTTACTTGACTGAATGATAAGAGGACAGGAATGATTTTTCAGTTACCCGAATACAGTTAAACTATATCGGTAAGGAACTGGAGGACAACATTTTCAAATTATGACGTTTGATTGTGTTGTGTGGGACCAAGTCTGTGCGTTTTGGTGAGCGTTAATTATGTTTTTGCTGAGTAACTTGCAATTCAACTTACAGCTTTGAAAGTAATCATTTCAAGGTAAAGAAAATCTAACAGTTTTTTATCAAAAAGAATAGTAAACATAGTGGTCAAATTACTTAATCCAGCTCTCATGACCAACTAAGCAGAAATATAATTTCCCAAACGAATGGTAATTGATCGAACAATGATATAGATTCTTATTTCATATGAAGACGCAGAATACGTGGAGACTCCGACCGAGAATGTAACAACAACACCTTCCCAGAATTCTACAGCTACGCCTGCACCGTCCCAGAATTCTACTGCTCAGCCAACACCGTCCCAGAATTCCACAGCTAGCCCTACACCTTCTCAGAACTCGACAGTTAAACCTCCAGGCCCTCAAGACAGTGGAGCAGCTGGTCATGTTGTTCCACTCACTGGCGGTCGACCAAGTCAATTTGCCGAAACTGGAAACACAAATTCGAAAAGAGGTTTGCCGTTAGTCCCTGAGAGGAACTCGCCATTGTGGTCTGTTAATGCTGATACTCGGTTGACTTTGCCACAGCCTCAGCAGTATGATGATATGGGAGGTAAGACGCAGCTATCCCTTGCTGGAACATTTTAATCTTGTAGACTCTAAACATGTGTAAACCCAACAATTTAGGAAACAGCTGAACTTCTCCCTCCCCACCATAATTTAAGAAAGTTACTTTCTCTTTCTGCAATGTAAACGTAACTTACTGCTTTGAGAAAGAGCAACCCTTGAAAGATCATCTTTCAAGTTGTTCCGTTAATGGCTAATTAATTCTACTTTAACGTTTTACTCATGTAAGGTGCGGTGAGGCGTCCTCTTGAAGACGGTACTTACTTCACTCCCGCCAAAACTAACGAGAAGTTTGATTACTACACCGAGCACTACTCACCAGATCCCTACGTAGCGGCCGCGCAGAGAGAAGAATGGATGAGTTCAAACAATGGTGGCTCTCCGTCACCAAGGCTTAGCCGGAAATCAAAGAAACCGGAAGTAAAGGAAGAAAAGGAAGTCGTTGAAGTGTTAAAGAAATCTGACGTAAAGCAAAGCAAGCATAAGCACAAGAATCCGAAACATTAAATGAAATGAAGTTCGGATCCATCCACTGGATTTCAACTTTACTGTCTTATTTCATCTATACAATTATTAGAGCAAGTCTTATCTAGTGGAATCACTTGAGAACTTGATGATTAAGGGGGTGGCGACTGGCTGCCGTAAACCCTGGTTGAAGAAAGAATCTCACTTTTCAGATGTAGTCTAGTATGACTGGGGTCAACTTTACAACTACTGTGCTCCTGACGCACCAGATGCGACAAGCTGTCAATTGTTTAAATTGTGACTCTTTTCAGATGGATTCAAGACCAACGAAACCGTGAAAGCAACCATCCCAAAAAATAAATATTCTGGAAATACTCGATCTTGAGTCGTTTCTCATTATCACAGACAATATTTCCTTATCAAAAACCAATAGAAAAGTAGATCGTTTCAATTTTAATTGTCAATAAACCTAAATGACCTTAATGTGTCATAATTTGTTTTCACTCATCTATGTGATCTTTATTAACAGCAGGTTCGTTCATCTTGGTCGGCGATTCACTCAGTTCGGTGGAATGAGCACAGCTACGTCCACAGTTCTTAAACCTTATTATTTAATGTTCTGATAACTGAGCTTACAATTTTCAACCGATTTTCAAAATATGAGCGTAGTGAAACCATCAGATCATCCTGAGGGGTACGTTAGTCGTAGTCGTTAGTCGTTAGTTGTACGGTATCGATTTTTCAGGCAAGGCACCATACGTTCAATTAATCGATGTCGCTTATTTACAAGAAACAACCAAGTATGCTACTAGCAATTGTAATATGACTAGGAGTTGCGTAGCTCGAAAATAGTTTTTTTTTTGACTTCCCAAAATTTGCGATAATTTTGAAGAAAGACTATTGATTAGCGGAGATCTTCTTACACCTGCTAAATCGGTTGATCAGTAGCTTCTGGTGGCAAAGGTGTGTTTTTAAAAATGCGTTATCTTCACAGGAACCTGAAGTTGTGCAAAACTGTGTTCGTTTTATGCTATGCTTCTGTTGTCTTCATGATGATTGATTATACATCTAAATGCTCGTGGATTTCTATGATTTAATCGGACACTTTCAACCTTTTTTGGTAGTTGTGCAGACGAAGTCAAATATAATTCACAGAAAATTGCACTTTTAATGTGTTTTGGCCTCAGTTTCGTAAGAGTTCATTTGCAACGGAAAACAATTTCATTCTAATTTATAACGTTTTTACGCTGTAATTACACGCGAATTGTTCCTACTTTTGATGCATTCGTTTCCTTATTTTTGGACCACCTTTCTCCCGCTCGATGCTAATGAATTCATAAAATATTAATCGGTTCCCCTTCCCCAGAGAAACCTGAGACCAATTCAAAGAAAACAGTTTGTTTATTCATCGAATGCAGGTAAAAGCCTTGTTTTTTCCATTTGTAGTTATTGTTATTCACAGAGGGATCACATACGCTAACAACTTAAAACTTAACCGCACTCAAAAGCGCGTATAACAGCCCAAAGGGTAAGTGGTCTTAATTATTATCATAGTTAGGGATCATAAACTGTTAAGCCAAGCCCGCTAATTAGCAACAGGTAATCAAGTGGCGAACAAGTTGACACCAGATTGATAACTGGTTCTACAGTCCTTTCTGCCCTTGTCGTCTCCCCCAAGAAACGATTGCTCTAATTTAACAATATAAACTGTCTCCGAGTTAAAATCAAGGAAAAGCCTGTGTTTATTGCCCGTCATTGATTTTCCACCAGTGATTGTTTTATTGACAGTATGGCAAAATTTTAAGATTATAGGCGGAAAACTGGAATTCCCGTGAAACCTATGTTAACAGTATATATCTGCGTGTCGCCTAACTATGTTGTCGTTATTAAACGTTAGTTTTGTTCTGCTGCAAGCAAGCAAATCGTCTAGAGAAAAGAAAAAAGAAATGGCCGCGCGGAAACTGGAGCTGAGACAGGAGATGTACAGAGAAGGACTGTGGACACAGCTAGTTGTATTCTCGTGGCCAATTCTTCTCGTGTTGTCGTGCGTGTTTCATTCTTCTTTCTCGCTGTTCCATTAAGAAATGACTATCTTGAGGAAAAATAAAACTCTGTGAATGCGGTTATACTCTCCTTGTGCCATTTTCTCCCCAGTATTTATGGTTATTTAAGCATGTGCATTGTCAATGACCGAAGAGCTGATTAAGTTGAAAACTTAGTTTTCTTCAACAGTTCTCTGTCTTCCATGAGCCCGTGATGATCTTTTCCACATTACTGTTCACATGCTGCGCATTACTTTCAAGAATAGGTAAGGAACACACTATTTCAGTTGTTCACTCTTTACGTTTACAAGACTGAGCGTCTAACGTACATTTTACTTCCGTTAGCGTTTGACCCCATTTTGTTTCCTAGATGGTACGCCGTTTCATGGACGAAGCAAACTCCTCCGTCGGTCATTTATCGGAGAAACCAAAGGTATTTAGCTTCCATCGCAGCCGCTATTTTTATCGTCACGCAACACAGTGACGACCCAAATGTCGGTTTCGAAATTACGAGCAAATATGATTACGAAACATAAAGCAATGACAATTCAAGTGGCTTCAAAGCCAGTTACGCACTTAATCACGCGGTGGCAACAGGAAACTATGGCGTCTCGCGTGTTACAGATGTCGTCATACAGTCGAACCTTAAACATACGGCCACTTCGAGGCAAACTTAATCGAGCATTCTACACAGGAGGCTTTTGAAAGGAAGTTTCTATAAGAGTTTATCATGTTGATCAGCGCTCGTCGAGATAAAGCACTTGGCTGTTATAAGTAGAAGGCTGTAACTGTCAAATGGGTTTTAAACACCATGTTGAGGCTTGATTACCCTCAACCCTTATACGTTCACTATACTTTCCAAGGTTGTGATCGAGATTGCCAGAAAGAATGCATTGCTGTCCACAACAAATACCGAGCTAACCATGACGCGCCTCCGCTGGTTTTTGATCAGAAGTTGGCGGATGAAGCACAAGCGTTGATTGACAAGGGTGTCTTCAAGCATTCTGATTGGGTGGAGCTGAAAAATAACGGCGCTGCATTTGCTTGGGGTTCTCTTTTCCCAACATTCACTGCGGTCATCAAAAATTGGCACGACGAAGGAGCTTATTACGACTATCAGACTGGAGCACCAAAGAAGCAATCACAGGTATAACAGAATAAAAACGGTAATTAAACAAACAAAGTTGAGTTGATCGATGTTTTTGTTTAGACAAAAATTGTCTTGCTTAAGGGAACAATGTTGTTTATAGTGGTCAATGCGGTTAGCCACACTCAGCTAGTTCACAGGCATGCCAATTAAACTGAAAAAAAAAAATGCTTCAACCAAAAATAATAGGCTTAAAAATCCCAGTTTTTGTTAGTTATTAACAATGTATCATTTCAGGTGGTGGATCATTTTATGCAGATGGTGTATAAGAAAGCTCGCAGGATCGGCTGCGCACGAGGTGGATTGTACGGTGAACCTTGGTACGTGGTTCATTACGACAAAGCCCCAACTCCCGGACAGCCAAGCATTACAATGAATATCAACAAACCGAAACAGGTAACAGAGTAATAGAAACATCAACAGTTGTTGATAACATGTTTTGGTTCGATTGTATAAACGTAGGCTCCATTTAGTGCAAAAATAGGCTCGGATGTTTGTCCGCGGACATTCGGCTGTTCCGAGAGGCGAACAGTCTTCTGAGAGCGTAGCTCGAGGAAAATTGTGAGCTATATTTTCGCACTAAATTGAGGCCATTGTGTTAGTATCCTTCAAAATTTTTCGCAACACGCACAATTTTGAAAATTGGGGAATTTCCGAATATGATTCGGATATTTCCCAGTTTTTGCTGGGGCATCTTCAGTCACGTTACGCGACCTCAGACCAATATGGCGCTAGCGAAATATTTGCTGATAAGACCGTATATTTTAAACTACAAGAGAGAATAGTTAAGGTTCTTATTGTATTGTTTTATACAGTTAAGAACTGTTAAAGTAAAGTACGGACACAGTTTAACGTTTCATACGGCTGATGTTTTAAGTATTAAACTTTCTTGAATTGCAAATAGAATTGCTCTGCCGCGTAAGATTCGAACACAAAATAGTAAGTCATCTAAGTAACTAATCCTTCGATCCCGTCTTATGAACTTTCTGTTTTATTTATTTCAATTGTTTTCATACAACAGGATGACAGTGAATGGTTCAAAGATGGTTCACCGTTTTCTGAAGAGCTGAAAAACATGCAGGAAGTTTAGAGTCAAATTGCACCATGAGGAAAAGAAGCAAGCAAGTTGTATCACTTGCAGTCAGAGTCTACACCAGTGTATTTCAAATATAACCCACAAGCAAGGGAATGTATAGCCGCTCATCTCTGTTGAAATTAATATACTGTAATTACACTTTGAAATAAAATTATTTTCTAACTCAGTTAAGATGTGTAATATCTTTCTTTATGTCAGACAAAGTCATTTAAGTACTTTCCCGCGCAATCTTGTTGAGCAACGTAACCGCCTCAAAAATCCTACTGATTACCCGCAGCAATCATTAAATCCAAACGGGTGAAAGAAGTAAATCCCTAGGTATCAAGAAATGGTCCACTGTACCGGCTCAACATTTCCCATTGAATATCACACAATAGTGCTTTTGTTAGCAGTAGCGTTGAGGGACTTTTGCCAAAGCTAAGCGCAAAAGCTCGTAATCATCCGAAAGCATTGTACGCACAACAAAGTAGCTGCACTAGGGAAGTGGGTAGTGATAATTTGCAATGGTAATATCAGTTTCCACTAGCGCAAGCCAAGGAAAAATTAAAAAAGCGATTTTCCCCACGATTTTTCAAGTGATGATTAAATTTCTTGGAAGAGTGACATGGGCACGATTTCCAATGCTCTCTCGAGTTCGGTCACGCCGGTTTCAGGAGCGCGGCTCCTTTTTGGAACAGCAGCCAGTAATCGAGCTCACGTCATATTCAATGGACAATCTGACGTACAAACTACTTTCGACATCACACTAGAATGTTTTCATGTTTTAGCAGCGCTACACATCTTGATATATACAATTCAGGTTTTGGATCAGAGTATTCGATGTTCGATGTTCTGAGGAATGAAGTTCTTAGTCTGCATCTCTTTCCAATATGGCGAACTGTCCATGAACCACATCAGATCCGGCTAGTGAATAAAGAAAGATTATTTTCTTGTGTTAGTGATTGGAACGAACCTTTCCACACTACAGCAACCAAACTTTTTATGTTAGTTCAAAGATACATGTAAAAATCTAGAAGTACCATCTCTATTACTCTGTTTTTTAATGTCATATCAAGACTTTGTTTCCTTCTTAAGATATTTCTTTCTTATTACTCGACGCTTATAATCTTTTGAGGTAAGTTAAAAGTCCTCGGGTCATACATTATATTAAATTGTAGCAGTTTATAGAGAAAAAGTGAAATGTTTTACAGAGAAGTCACACACGGTGATTTTGTGTGGCCCTGATAAAGAAAGTAAATTTCACTGTCTGGTTTGCCCAATCACTATAAAAGATAGTTTCAAACATTTCGGCTTCTTTAGTCTGTCTACTGAGTTTCAAGGTCGCCCCCTCCCCTAAGGTTGAAAAACTGCAGTGTACCTCTTTTGGTTCACCCACGTTGGACTTGTCATAACCTGGTACACCCGCTATGACTCCTGGTGTATCCATTTGTGCAATATAATATGGTTCTCCATTGATAAAAGTTTTGCCGCAACCGAGCAAATGTGCGCCCTTCCAAACCACCTGCAAATAGAAAAACTTAAAATGAACTTGCATGGCTGACAGCAAACTTTCTTTAACTAAGGACACCCTGGAAAGTTGAAACAAGAGCTACTTTATTTCCAAGCGAGTGACAGTGATTGCATCCAACTGTGACAATTTATACTAGAACTAAAAAAAAAATGGGTAGGGAGAACCTTGTTTTTAACCAGACCTGAGTGAAGTGATTGACCTTCATGTCTCCATTGCCAGTGCCAGTTGACCAATCATAATCTCTCTCCTCGTCATGCCAGGCTTTTACGGCCGCAGTGAACGTCGGGTAAAGGCTACCGAGCGCAATTGACTCCCCACCCTGCCCACCTGCCCAGGGAGAATGTTTAAACACTTTCTTATCCGCCCACCGCTGTGCCTGGTCTGCTAATTTCTGGTCCAGTAGTAGGGGCGATGCGCCGTGATTCAAACGGTACCTGTTATGAGCCGCCAGACATTCCCGCTGACATGAAGTGTCGCAACCTCGAAAGAATAAAGACAGACGCTGTAAACCAAATTTAACAGCACAATAAAAAATAATACAAAATGTCATAGAATAAATTTATGACTGTGTGAGTACTTTGCCATTGAAGAATTACTAGCTTCTTTTAGCTTTCAATCAAAGCCTCCTAAGCCCGGCAACTCGTGTATGCCACTTGAATAGAAATAGCAGTATGCTGATTTATTCTACACAAGGTCTCCTATTGAAGTGCCTCGCGTGTTGTAAAAAGACTCGCCCATCTCAAGAGTAAAACGATAAAATTAGTGAACACTGTTCAGTTACTTTCTTAACAATCATTCCTTACCAGTTGTTGATACAGGCTTTTGTGCAGCGTTGCTCGCAGAGGAAATATCAAGTACTAAGTGAAATAAGTAAGAACTTTAACATGGTAACATAGTATGCCATATAGAGGAAGTCAAGCGTCCTCAACCGCATGCTGTTGCCAGAGCTTATTTTTGGATTTAAACTGAAAATAACTGACACCATCAGGAATTGTATTGTGCGTTATTATAAACTAACATCGAAACAAATCACTTTACTCTGCGTATAATGTTCCTCTAGATCAGCCCTCTTTTTGAGAACTGGACGAATCATTATGAAATCTTGTCCGAGAAATATTCTTCCAAAAAAATTGAAGAAGGAAACTTGTAGTGAAGCTGAAAACACAAAAATACCTATAGTGGTTTCTCACCTTGGTTGCTTATGGTCTCTCTAGTTTTTGCTTGTTGTGTTTTGACCTTTTCTTTGCAGGGTCGTTCTTTGCATCCTGCGCTACTTTTTGCCACGGCACTTATCTGTAAAGGAACCTGCAGTCTGTGTTGTAGAGCGGTTATACCATCCTGAATCATTTTGTCTTCTTCTGAAACGAGTTTTTGGCTCGCGACCTTCTCGTTGTTAGAATATGCGGCCAATTGAGGGCTTGATGCACTTAAAGAAGTCGCAACATTTTGAATTGGTGCTTTTATAAAGTTGTTGATATTTTTGGTTACGCCCTGGAAACTGAGTGCTTTAAGACCTGGTAAAGCAGTTTTGTTATTTTTGATAATCGTAAAAGCACTTGATTTAAGTATTGTATGGTTGAGATTCTTAGAGCTAGCAACTCCTTGGTTTTCATCCTGGTTCTTTGTAGGCAAACTCACATTGTTATCAAGTGGTCTTTCGCCATCAAAAGTTTGGGTTGATGAGCCATTTGCTTTTGTTGCATTCTTTACACTGTTGAGGTCCGCGTTTGTACTAAATATTGACCCTCCAAATGGTTTGAAAACCTTGACACTCGACGATGTTGGAAGGTTGTGAATGTTCTGTAGAAGTGACACCTTTGGTTTTAATGGTGAAATGTTAATCGTTTGTACGCCCCAAGACGGATTAAATTTGGCTGGATTATTTAGTTTGAAGCTTAGATTAGGCATCGGCAGTGTTGATGTAAATGGTTTTGACAGCATCGGAACTTGTACTTCATCGTTGTTCTTATCGTCTAATTCTGGCCCAGCATGCGATGTTTCCGACGAAGGTTTGAGTGTCGCAGAATACCTCGACTTTGCTTTCCTTGTCCCTGGAACTAAAAAGAAGTCCCGAACATCGATTAGGACTATCCGCACCACATCAAAAGTGTTTGAAATAAGTTCTAAATACTTTTTTAGACTTAATGCCACGTAAACTAGAATAAGCTGCGGCTGTGTTAGCCACCTTGACCACTAAATTGCAACCATAACTATATTGAGGTCACAGTGGTTTTTGTGTCGGTCTCGAAACCCAAACACTGTTATTCTCGAGCTACTTTATCTCTTATGTTGCCTCTCTCTGATCTACCAAGTAGTACGTGGTATCCCTTTCAATTTGTCCCCATCAAGTGTACCCATCACGGACGCACCAGCTATAAGTAGGACCATTTACGTCCACTCCCTATCGCAGTCAATCTGCTAGGAAACGTGGCGTATACATTATGGATTGGCAAACCCACGATTGACTTATCTCCCATCTCTTAACCTCCTAATACTACACAGGCCGAATACAAGCACCGGTTTGTGCAAGGCACCTCACTCACCACAGAAACCGCATGTTTTTCTACAGACTACTTGCATTTCCTTTTGTCTTTTTTCACAATAGCCTTGAGCCTGCCATCTTGGACAACTAAATTCATAACTAGGTGCGTCTTCGCAGGGTTCTGGAAAGAAAGGAGAAAACATTCGCAAAGGAGGACATGTTAGTCGTGGATGAAAAGATGGTGGTAGACAACGAACAGTCCTTCTTTACCATAAGGAATTGTTGATGAATGAACATCTTTTAAAATCCAGTTTAGTGGCTGTCTTCAGTTTGCTTTAGTATTCTTTTCTTTTCCCGAAAGCTCACCCTTGAGTTGGTTTCTCTTATGGGTCTTTGAGGTATCAGTACAGGGAAAGATTGAAAGGTGCTACGTTTGAATCTCAATCTTATCTTGCTTCTTTTTTTGGCTGATTATGGTATTCAGAGCTTTGCTACCTTGAAAAACTCAGTACTGTAATATCTAAACTAAACGGTAACTCGCCACGACTTTATAAATCGTGACGTAGCTCCTTTAAATGAACTTACCATCTCGGGATAAAATGTGAGTCTGCATATGATTTGCACTTTGTTTGATGACGGAAGGAAGACCTGAAGCCGGAAAGTTATGAAACTCAATGTTACACGTCAGTTCTAGAAACTCGTAGACCATTTCCTCGTTTCTGTTAGTGTATTAGGTAAAAGTACTTATACGAAATTGATATATTTTGATATTCAAGCAAAGCAACCTCCCAGAGAGAATCAGGATCGAGCAAAAATATTGTTAACAACGCCTATTAATCTCAACAATGTAGCCAATTTAGGGTTTAGTGAGATCAGCTTGAACAATCTCTCCTTTCTCAAGCGAGAACCCCCAAACCGTCAAAATTATGTGTGTTCGTTCAATTCGTGCGATGATTTTAGTCGCAAAAACGCGCAATTACCAAACATCGGTGCGACAAAAATTATCCAACAAGCATCTTACAAGGCACAATCAGCATCCAGGTCTTCGCTGGCTAAGCTGATAATCTATTTTAACAAGACACTCTGTCGACGATTGACAATCAGGACCACATATCATAAAGATGTGAAGCCAAGAAATTTTCTATCTTTTCTACCAACAGACCCTTACCGCAATATCCGCAGGTAGCTTTGCAGTGTCTTTTCATAAACTCTGCGTACGCTATACCTTTGCAGTGTCCATGGTGAGCCCACAGACGGCACTGTAAAGTGTCATCGTGGCATTCTAAAATAAAAGAGCAAAAACCTCTATGACTCCTTCTACCCAAGTCATTTTCACCCAAAGAACAAAGATAGAAGAACAAAGGAATTTTGTTTACCAAGTTGAACTTGAAAATAATATCACTGCATGAGAATTATTTTTCCTTAAAACTTTTAGGTTTTATCTCTTTTTGTAATTTTGATCGCTTGGATACTGAATTCGATTTATTTTATCGCCAATTTCTTCTTATTTTATTACTGTATTCTCAGAGTTTGTCTATGTATTTAAGGTACCTTCATCGTTCATTTTATGTGCCATATCATCGGTCGAGGCCAGTGTTGACTGAGACCCAGGTACCTGAGCATTCGATGACGTCCCTTTTGATTTCATGTCACTAACATGAAAAACAAGCTTAATGGGACGACTGCTAGTACTCGGCAACGTAATCAGAGCTGGTGAAGACACGTGATGCACATCAGCTGTAGTAGAATCGCTAGCTGTGATGGTGTTTCCAATGGGGGATTGAATAGCAGCATTCGTCCCAATTGCTTGTCCATTTGGCGACAAGCCGTTCGATACAAGAGTCGAATCTTCATGTTTTAGACCTCCAGAAGTAGCATTTACTGAAAGTTGATTCAATGCTTGTGATTCGGACTGCTGTGACTGTACATTTGCGGCTTCCAACTGAGAGACATGTGGGGTTTTCAACTCAGGAGATATAGACGCTCCTGGCACTATCATGTCTGTAAGTGTAAGTCGTGACTGTGAATTTGGCATCATAGCTGTTCTGTCAATCTCTTGCTGACTAGGCTTTGCTCCATTTTGAGAACTCAATGCCGTTGAACTGGAATTCAGGTTTTCACCTATCATTCCATCGTGAAAGCTTGTATTGTTCAAGTCTGTTGCAACTACGCTACCTGTTGAGTCTAATTGTTGGATTGTGATAATTTGATTTGCCATTTGTTCCCTTTGCGACGGTGAATTAGTTGATTTTTCCATATCTTCAGTTGGTTTATCTTCTTTCTGTTCATCAATTCCTTGGTGAATGTTCAACGGTGACTGATTGTTCACTCCATTGCCAGGAAGAGAAGAACTCGATATATCTTCAGATGAACCGTTTATTGCAATGAATTTTCTTGTATCATTTGGATTGTTACTGAGTGCTATGCCTGTTGCATAAAATGAGTCAGGCTTTTTTCGTTGCTGCTTTTCAGTGCTGGTAGTACTCGCGAGAGATTGATTTGAATTTGCAAAGAGTTGTGAAGAGTTCTTTGTTATGTCATTTGACAGTCCGATAATTGGTCCATTTAAAGTTGCAGATGGCGCACCTTCAGACATGTTACTTCCTGAAGATTCTTCGTCTTCTTCCGCTTCATGATTCTGTATCATGTCATCTTCCTGTTTCATCAGAGACTGGATGTTAGCGGCCTGTTCCCTCTCGTCACCTTCACTAAGCTCCTCGCCGTCGTTTGCCTCCGAAGGAAGAGTTGCATGGTCATCGACTTCATCCTTTGTCAACATGTCGTCGTCCTGAATCACCTGCGACTGGAACCTCGTCGCGTCTTTTCTATCTTCCTCATCCTCTTCCCCAACTGGATAGGACGATACTGCGTTATTGGGTGACATTTGGTTTGTGTTGGCCTTATCCCTACCCAGCTGTATGAGGGTTTCTGCACCTTTCTGCCAGTTAGCATTCTCCTCAGCTCCAGACACTACGTGGTAACTGGCTGTTTCTTTGTTTTCGTCTAGCACAACGTTGTTAAGGCTATCATTATACAGGTATTGTTTCAGCAGAGCATTGTTGTTTAAAACTCTTTGTTCCTCTCGTACTTCATTTAAATCACGGAAACTAGTTGGTTTACTTTGTTCACTTCGAGTCTTTCCTGTACTTAGTGCTACTGGTGCTAAAGGTTCCACATGGGTCCTAGCGGAGGAATCTTCGTCCTGTGCTTTCAAAGAAACCAGGTAGGTGGAGTTGGATTTAGAGGATTGTCTCGCGGGCTCAAACCAGTGTAGATCCTCCTGAAAGGGATAATATTAAAGAAACTTTGTTAGAAACTTTAATTGGGTAGTTTTTTAAGAAGTTGTCAATCTTGTGATTATGCTGTGGTAATGTTTGCGTTTTTTTCGTTTAAAAAATTCTATGCTGGACAAGACCAGGACGAGTGGAGCAAACGGTCATGGAACCCTTGTCAAAGCGCCACGGGAAGTTATCTTTTACCAGCTAGTTTTCCATAGCGAGATCGAAAGCCGCTTTGCATCCTAAACTACACCAAGTTTATGAGCACACGTGCAATCTCTATTATATCACGATACATGAAAGTACCACGACATTGTGTTGTCACTCTTTCCAACCTACCTTCTCCGGAAATCCAATACTTGCTGTACTAGTCTGCGTATTAGGACTGACAACACCATCGGAATCCATCCACACTACGTAATATTTTGAGCCGAAGATTTCGCTTTGTCCGCAGCCGGCCTTCCTAGCTTTTTTCCATACGATTTGTGTGAAATCGTGGAGAGTTTTTCCCGTCTTTGATCTCCCTGAACCAAAGTCAAAATCTCTCTCCTTGTCATGCCAATGTTTTATCACAGTTGTAAAGTTCTGAAGCTCATCCTTGACATCCCATTCGATCAGCTGCCCGTATTTCCCGCGGAATTTCATATCGTATCCAAATCTTCCACCGTCCGCCCATTTCTGGGCCTTATTAGCAAGAAAATGGGAGAACGTGACTTTCTTTGCGTGATGGTTCAAACGATATTTGTTGATGACTTCAATGCACTCTTTTTGGCAAACTGGATCACAACCTGTGGAAAAGAGCTTTAATTTATTTCGAAGAGCATTCCAATATTTAAGACGCTGCTACACAAGATATTTTCTCGCAAAATCCTCTTTTGGTTCGCACAAACTTCTATCATTAACGTGATTACTGTGATTTCCTCGTTATAAAGACTTAAGCGCCATTTGAAACTACATTTGTGTTCAATCGTTGCAGATGGAGCGGTGTCTCAGGCTGAATCAGGAAAACCACTCAGAAAGTGCACAAAAAACTTCACCTGGCCTGTTATAAGAATGGGAAAAGTACCAGATGGCCTTATTTTTGAGTGGGCTGCTTATAAAATGCTTTCCTATAATGTCAGGCTTTTTAATAGTTCATTAGAAAATAGTAGATTATTAATTAGACTAAGTGTCCCCAATTAGTAGAGGTTTTTTTTCCCCCATCGGCTAGATATAAAGACAATTTTATGTTTTATGTTTCAGAGGTATTAAAGACCCTTTGTAAAGGAGAAAACGACCACAAGTTGATCCAAATGGCCCGTATTCTAATATCAAAACAAAGAATTAACCCTTAAACGGCGTATAGAGGTCGATCATTTACAAGATAGGTAGTGTGTATCCATTACCCATTGATTGTAATTATCACAATCAGCAACTGTAATTGGTGGAAAACAGTCTAAGCGCTTGAAAAGGGGGTGTCATAACAATCAGTTTTGTCCTCAATTCTTCATTAAACAATTAACTCGTTGGTGTTTATCAGTTGCTTGTCAAGTTCTTTCGGAGTCTTTCCTTATGATCTTCCAAGCAAAAGCAGGAACACGTGAGCCATGCCCCGAATAAATTCAGTCTGGGTCATTTGTTCACATTTCCTGTCCTTCGACCATTTCGCCACTATAATTAACAAAACCTCAAGTTCCCCCTAAACTTGTTGATTATTGTTAATCCTTTAAGAGACTCAGGCACCACATTATTGTTCTATCACTTACAGGTGAGTTCCTCACCTAATGAGTCTAACAATCCAAGAATGGATGAAGCTGGTACACCGTAATTAAATCTAATGCGGCCATGACTCGTTCTACCTTGTTGTTTGGCTTCCCCACTGCCTTTGTAATAACGAGTTAAATTAAAACAAAACAGTAAAGAATAAGAGCGATAACAAGGATTCTATTTTGTTATGAATAGCAATTTGTCACAGTTACCTGCCGTGCACTGCTTTATCAACAGAAAAATTAAGGTGGAAGCGAAGATTGTTAAAATCATGTCTCCTTGTAAACCATCCAGCTAACATTCTAAACCTGTGCACAGAAACGA
The DNA here is from genome assembly GCF_042242905.1 of Orbicella faveolata. Lineage (NCBI taxonomy): Eukaryota > Metazoa > Cnidaria > Anthozoa > Scleractinia > Merulinidae > Orbicella > Orbicella faveolata. Next base: position 11,661,279 of record NW_028301565.1, read on the forward strand.
GGGGAATTAGTAAAATATTATTATAGAAATCTTTCAATTTCGTTAATTTTTCTTGGTCTGCAAGCAAATGTTATGGATTTAGAGAACAAACATTTCTCAGTAATTATAACCAGTTAGTTGAAAATGTTTTGACTGCATCACCAGACACCTAAGTCTTACCATCATTTCGTTTGTTTCTTTAACATTCTGTGTCCAGTACAGTATTTTGCCTTCTAGCGAAGCGAAGACATCATTTTTCACTGATTATGAAAACTTTAAGCCAGTTTAACTTAATAAAACTGAAAATATCTTTTTACACTTCAGGAAAAACTTCACTTTTCAGGTCAGTGAATGTCAGTCATTATTAATTTACAAATAACAGGTCAGGCCCTGAAAGGGTTTCATAGCTGTGTTAATAAGCCAGTCACTAACTAGGTGATAAGTGCTAGGTTTCCCAACTGATAGGTCTTTTCACGCTATTATAATTCACGCTTAAATTATTATCGCTTCATTAAGAAATACCATTCACAGCAAATAGTTTTGGAGGTAGTGGCTGATTACTCAGTCCCTACCAACTAAAGGATAAGCAAAAAAGACAAATACGTTTTCCCCTCTCTCTTCAGTCGGATTTATTTTTTACAGCTCAGCGCAAACGGAATATTAGTTCCACTTCACGCTTGACGGATCGGCGTGATCCTTGCGATTTCTCTTTAAACGAAACGCTGTTTTGTGACAGGTCGAATTTATCTGTTACCCATATAAAACAATGCACTTTTTTTCTTTTGGCTCCCACGCGCCAATCATGCAAACCAGCTGATTTTTGTAGTCTATATTAGTACATTTTTTATAACAGTTCGTAACTGACAATGATCCGCATGTAAATAAAGATAAGCAAAACAAAGATATTGTAGCAGCATATGTATCATGTAATGCATGACTACTTACAAGTTTTCTGTAGAGAGAATTTCGTACCTTATAATGAACAATTATTCCACGAGCGCGCGTTGGATATGATCTGATAGATAGCTAACGAGGCGCGTAGCACCGAATTGGCTACAATCATCTCATATCCAACAAGCGCCAGTGGAATAATTGTTTTATTAAAAACACCCCCAAAATATACAAAACTAAAATAAAAATAAATACGCCCCAAAAAGTCATGCGTACGCTTACCATATTTGTGGCTCATAACCCATTATGACTAAGCCAATGAAAACTCTTGAATTGCATTATCCAATGATCCAGTTTTTAATAATTAGTAAATAAACCCCTTCTGGCGCCTGGTATGTCGGCTGATAATGTCCGCGGCTGAGATATTGTCCGAAAAATGAATATTTGGCCGAGAAGCGAAGCTTCAAGGGCACATGTGAAATTTTGAGGTCAATCTCTCAGCCAAGGACATTATCAGCCGACATACCAGAGAGCCAGAAAGGAATTTATTTATTTTATAACCCTCCCATTAATTTTCTGGATATTTTGTTGACTCTTTTGTACTTATCAGAACAGCATTGGCGACCAAATTTTTTTAATGTCATTATCAGCGGATTCCACGAAAAAAGTTCGTTTTTCGTCCATGAAAAAATAATGAAGATGAAAAGGTGAAATTCTAGAGCTGGATTTATTCTTTTTAGCTTTGTTTCTTTTCGACAGAAACAGTCACAGGGCAATTATCGACGCAGGCGGAGGTTATTGCGTGATAACTGCCCAGTAATTTTGCACCAAGCGACGTAAAGTAGTCAATAGAATCGCGCGAAAATTAACCAAGGGTTATAACGACCTATAACCGACGTAAAACTCTTGACTAGCCCTCCCCTTGGTTACCCCTCTTTCGTGTAGGGGCTACATAGCATCAATTCTTTTCGTCTTTGATTGGGAAGGGGTGAGAGTGGTAATAATCTGGAGATCGAGAATGGATATGCTAATGATGATTCTAGCAATAGCTTTGATACGTAATTGGTATGAATTTCTCTCGCTAAGCAGCCTGTTATTTATTCATTTTTATATTGTTCACCGATAAAAGGTAAACGTTCTTGTATATTTCAACTGTCATTCTGTTGTTCAATAAAAGGTATCTATTGGCTATGGGCCGATGTTAGAAATGATCCCTCTTCTTGGAATCAATGCGCAATAACTTCGTTTCTCGACAGCCCCTCCCCTTTCTTAAGTGTTTTGATTGTATACGTTCTTTATTCTTTTGCGTCTAGTTCGAGAAACGGCGTTGAAACAACTCGCCAAAAGGCAACAGCAGGCCTGAGCAGTACAATTAGCACAAAAGCTTTACGGCTAATCGACCGACCCCTAATTTACATTTCATTTGCATAATTTGACCACCCACAACAACTCATAACTTAAAATCGGAATTCACGAGTTAAAAAGAGTAAGAAGCAGCGGCCAAATTGAATAACTAGGGCATCAAAAGCAAAAGCGAAACCTCATCATTCACTTGCAACAACTGGGGAAAAGAACTCGGTCCGCAGGCCTTGCAGCACCAACAACTGACTACACGTGCATTGCACCGTTGTCTTACTGGGAAGGGGCAAGGTCATGATGGCCTTACAGAACCGAACCCATAATGATCCAATCACAAATACGAACTTTAGAGAAAACAGGGTTTGTTGTGAGATGTCCTGTCGTCTTCGGCAATTGCTCTAACCAAGAGAGTATCTGCATGTGGCCTCGATTAGTTGCTGGAATGGCGAATTAATAAAGATACAGCTAACAGAAACTTCTTCTGAAGAGAAGAGTGGAGTGAGGTTTACATACTGAAATGCCTTCGGCGTCGTAACCAAAGATAACTTTCAACTGCTCGCTAGGGTCACGAGAAGGTTTTGAGCGAAGAAGATAAACAGACTCTTAAGTGTTATCGATCTCCATTAATTTCAATGATACTTTACCGAAGAAATATAAATTACCAGTACAAGGGCGCAGCTTCTTCACTCAGTCGCGGTCAGGTAAAATTGAACTATAACAGGGTATGCAAGACTTCTTCTGCGTCTTTCAAACCATGTGTATTAAAAATTCTATCTAAACAGAAATCTACTGGCGTTCTTACAGCTATTTGTATTTCAATAGTTTGTGACATTTCGTATTGGAGACCTGCTGCACGGAGTCGTTTTAAAGGTGAACCATGTTCAATGGGCGTAGACTTGTCGAGTGGTCACAGCCCTCTTTTTGACCAACCAATGAGTTCATTTCTCGTGACATTTGACTTTCCTTTCGAGAACATTAAACAAGTGATTCTAATGGGGTTTGCGAGGAATCAATTTTTAATTGAAGCACCAAAGAAATCGTCTGCTCTTGCGATAATTTAGATGCTTTTTCTTTGCGGAATTCAGTTAATTTGTAGAGGTGACATTGTATTCTCCTTATGTACGTCGAACAGAAAATATAAAGTCACATTTTAACACGAGCACTATGGAGTACTCGAAAGAGTCGAATTTCACTTTTGGAAGAGATAAAACTCGTTGAAATTACAAGAGAAACTATCGCCATTCTAAGGTATCCTCGAAGATTGAAGACACGCGTAAGGTGATGTGGAGCCTGTGAAAAGAATTATGGCGCTGCTGGCACTGTTAGGGAGTTTTCAATGGCAAAGATGGATCTCTTTTCTCGTTCTTGCTTGTGCCGTCCTCGCCTACAGGAAATTAGGTAATTGTCCTAATACGCTTCACTTCTGTGACAGTCTAATGCGTAGAGGCCCCCTTGTACAGTCAAACCTTTCATAATTGTTAACCTCGTTCCAGGTCAATTAATTTTACTATATTCCAACCCCATGTCACTTGACCCTCTTTTTGTCACTTAAGATTTATTTTACTTGTATTTGGTTTGCTGTTTAACTAGGTGGTCGCTTGCAAAGTTTTAGGACTTTAAGACATTTCACCTTTTCCCTGTCAAGTTCGAAATATTATTCCTTATCCTTTATTTCATACTTTATTTTTATGTTAATTGTGAGAATCTGTCTTTATTTTAGAACAATATTCTCAAACCAAAGTTTCCCTCTATTTCTTGGTTGTACCTTAAAGAAAATTAGGTCACACCAGAAGTTAATTTTCTATGCTATTATAAACCTCTGATAACACTAAAATGTAACACTGTACTGAGATAATCGAAATATGGAAGGCAAGTGTCTCGCAAATGACATTGGATTAACTCAATGAGTAGAGAAATAAACAAGAACGATCGACCCAATTAAACATAAAAATATGATTCATATCATTTTGTTGCGCCTTTTCTAAACGAGAAAATTGAGACAGATTTAATAAACGGATGTATGCAGGCGCCCCCACTGTTGGGTAACCATGTTTGTTTCCCTCCCTTTTGGTTGTTCGCTTTATGATCTTGCTGGTGCCTATTAACTTCACAATAAGGCTACATTTTTCTCACTTTATGCGTAGAAGATATTCCAGGAAACACAAGGCAGTTCATTTCTAAAATAAACCACAATTGCCGAGACTTCAAGGGAGTTCTCAATAGATGTCACGTGTGGAAAGATATGGGTTTCTGCTTCAAATATCGTCGACAAATGCAGCACGTGTGCAACAGAACCTGCCAGTACTGCAGTGAGTATTCTTTTGCCACACTGTCCTTGATGAGTAAATTTTTCAGTATAGGTTGATTGGTCACTGATGTAACAATGGAAAGTGGTGTAAAATTGGGAGAGGGAAATGCTTTGACTAATAATTTTACAGTTTGTGTCATTCATCGACTAAGCGTTTAGAACGTGCGCTTTCGTGCTTACTGAATTTATTCATTTGTTTATTTGCTGATTTGCCTACTTAGTCATTTATTTGTTTGTTTATTTACTATTTCTTCGCCGTAGAAGAAAAGTATATACGATAGCAGAATTGCAAAACAAGTTATACGTTCTCTCAACAACTAAAGTGGAACTTGGCATTTTGTTGTAAAAAAAATTCTGTTTGTTATTAGTTCCAGGTCAGAAGCAATGGCAAGTTATAGACATAAAGGGAGTCTGGGGTGAAGTAAGAAAACCAGGCGTTGCGCATGGCATGTCGTCAGCGGTGCAGCCCAAGGTTAAGGCTCTAGCTGTACAAATTTTGGGAAAAGAAAGAGCGCCACAAGTCGACGATGCAGCCAGTGCTATAGCAACGCAGCTGGAAGATGGAATTGATCGCGGAATCTCAGGTTTTAACCATAATCTCAGCGAACCTTGCTCTAACAAGAATAAAATACAGACATACATCCTTTATGTCTTGCCTCAAAGGACAATTTTTAAGAAGAACATCCCTAAATAAAAAAGGCCCTGGCTTTTATAGGAGAGACACCTGATCACATTTTTTTTTATTAGCTTTGCCTTCATGATACAAGAAAACAACATTACAATCAATATGTAGAGGTTTGGCAGGGACATCGCAACAGCTAAGTAGCCAATTACTGCGGGCCCAGAAATAAAATATATGTAAAAAGAAAGAAAGAAAAACCACATTACATGCAGCACATTATTGGTACGTCTAGAAATCTTGTGGAGTTGCAATTCAAACAGACGGTTTTAAACGTTCGAGGATTGTCCGGATTGAAGTTCATTCTGACATCATCACTTGATGACATGAACATCGTGATCACGGGTACAAAATTGTAGATCTTGTTGGAAAAGTTGATTCAGAGTTAACATTCCGCGACATGTTTTAAAATCTAAGCTATTTTTTTTCTTTACCCCGTATTTTATCAATTCACTTGTCTTTCTCTTTCTTTATTTATCATTTATTATTTGTTTATTTATGTTTCTTTTAGCCTCGCCAAAAGTTGTAAGCCAGCTTAACAAGTTTCACATAGGCCTTCAAAATGCATTAGCACCCAATGAAACTAAGGCAGCAACAAGTGACGAAGCAAAAGGGAAAATGTCCACATCCCAACCTGTTTCGCCAACAGACCAAGGAGAACACAAACCACCCCCAACTAAGGGTCCCTCGATTAGTGGCATAACACAGGTAAGCGCAGAGAGTAAAGAAGGGCATCCTGTTGTCGTTTTAATGGGATATGAGCTCGGCGAGAAGTCAAGTCAGAAAGTCAATGACGTTCTGAAGAACACTGACTCTTTTCAGCGCATTGATCCAGGAGCAACGAATAATGTAGGTCCGGAAGGCGGGTTCACTAATAATAGACTGCTAGCGTTAAGAGAAAACAACGTTCCTTACGTCAAGGCTGCTCAGGAACGCAACGTAACTAGCAGGATTCCCAGTGAAGAAAACGTCCCTGAGTCAGACCTACAGGAGATCTCGACACTGCTAGACAATGCAGCATCCTCTAGCGAGGGCTTGCGTAATAATCAATACATGCATGAAGAGACGAATGAACGTAATGCCGATACAAATGCTTTGCAGTTCAAGACTGATGCACCAAGTTTAGACACTCAGGCGATGAACGCTTTACAAAGCAACGTTACGCACGACGAAGGAACAGGAAATCCTGACACCGTCTTGCCTGTTAGCTCTGACGAGACAGTGAATCAACAAACTTTTGACCAACTGACTAAGCATGCTCAACAAGACACGCCAGTGGTAAATACAACAAGCACGGCTGATACTGCATTAAAGCCTCATAGCTTAGAAGGCATGCCATCAGATATATCAGGAATGCTTAACAAGCATGGAAATATCAATAACCCCATTGTGCAGGTTAGTGCATGTTAACAAAATGATTCAAATGTGGATAGAATGTCTGATTGACATCTGCCGGTGACACAAACGCATGATTCAATACCGGTAATTCGACGGAATAAAAAACACAGGCGAACCCAAATCTCGCTCTTTGTCTCAGGTATGTGCCCAGTACTTCACCTTGATTGCTCTACACTACATTTGTCGAGTTCAATTGCACCTGCCGAGTATAAAAGCAAAGAACAGCATCTTTTTCATCATCAGAATACACGCATGTATCCCTTCCCTGAGCCTGAAATAGCTGTTGAATAGAAGACGTATCGTCTCACATGGCATCAGACAGACGCGTCAATTGAGTGCTGGACAATTTGAGTGCTCGAATAGGATAAGTCCGGGTTTTTGACTGCATAATTTTAGCAGCTGGAAACCCATAACTCTGCATTGCAGACGGAAATTTACTGGCGGTACGTAAAGTATGCGCAGCAGGCTAGGGACCTATTGGAAGCTCTGGGTTAGATTTGGCACAATCGGCACCAGGTATGGATAAGATAACCAGCAAAAAAATAATCATTTGCAAAATTTTTCGTTTTCCTCACCAGATGAACAGACCGCTTCCAAAGCACGCTTTCCCGGGTTCCTCAGGGAAGCAAGTAACGCTTACAATCAATGAAAAACCTGGCACTGGGGAGGCTGTTTTTAAAGTTCAAAATTCCCCTCATACAACTGGATTAAGTTACGAGACTGAAGGAAACTCGGGAAATTTGCTTCCGTCATCTTATCTCCTCCAATCGGAAAGCGAAGAGGCAAGGGCTAAGTCAGATGAGGAAGAAACAAAAATCAGAGAAGCCACTAACGCCATTAAAAATGTGATAAAATTGTTTGGACAAGACAACCGTCGTGGTCGTACTAGACTTATTCAACAGGCAACGCAGGATTTTCGGGGCGATTCCAAGTCACTGGAAGACAGTCGTGAATTAAGTGAGTACGAAGCACAGGTTGCACAAGCGCAAAACCAGGAACGTGCAAAAGCCAGCGCACAGACCCTTTCGCAACAGAGTGGACAGGAGTTCAGTCCTAATGAAGTGGAACCTGGACTTCGCCCGCCAAACTACGCGGTCGTCAGCACGAGCGATTCCAAGGAGTGGAAGAACCTAGCTCGTGTGCTCGCTACGCAACTGAAACGTGTACTGAATCATATGGAGGACCGTGAGATGGAGAACCGACATGAAAAGGAAAAGATACAAGAGGAAATGATGCTCATGGCCCAACAACAGATCATGGGGAGAGATGAAGATGAAGACCCGGATAACGAAAACGATGAGGATGACGGGGACGACGACGAAATGAACAACAGAGAGAAAAGGCGCCATTCTGTGCTCAACCCTTACGTGAAACAACGCTCTGAAAATTCCACAAAGAACACAAAATTAACAGACAAGAAATTGTCCAAGACAAATCCCAGCAGGAAATTTACCGAACATAATTTGGTTCACAGAGCTGTGAAAAAGTTACCACGATTAGAAAAGCTCCATAAATCTAAGAGACATCAAAGCCGACTGGTTAAGTGACAGAAATCGCTAAGGTGAAACCTTCAAGACGTTTTCTCTTGCCTTATAATCTGTTGTTTATCTTTTTTCTCAAACTCATTAATAATTCAACAAGTTCAAAAAAAAAAAAGGAAATTATGACGGTAAGGGTGTTTGGATATCTGATCTTAATTAGCATATATTTTTACGATTTTATTTCTCCGTTCTCTCCTTAGTTTTAGTTTCGATTGGGAAGATATATCAAACGCTCAAGACAGTGGCTTGACCAAATTTCCAAATCCCTCGAAGCTCGTCGAAAACACTCCGCTACGCGTCGTATTTCAACTCTCTTCTCGGTGTTTGAAAATGTGGTCAAACACGATCTTTCGTGCTTGATATATTACTTGAACTGAGTAGGAAAACCTTTCGGGGCTGAGCTTTAAGGAGCTCAGTTACGGTATTTTGAGTCATTTTGGCCGCGTAACAGAATTGCCTTTAAATTGAAGAAACCCGCGGAAAATGATAGTTTACTAAGATGGAAAAACACTAAAGAGATAATAATGAACCACTAAGAAACAAGGATGGAGAAGATTAACATGGATTACAAACGACGAACTTGAAAAATTTAGAGTGAACTTTTCAAAATGCGGAAACCATGACATAGCTCCTTTAAAAAGCTTCTTTTAGTTGATGTACATCAGGGCAACAGAGAATGACATGTTTTCATCTCGAGGATTATTCAATCCGCGAATATATATAATGGGCATAAATAGCCTGACGATCTGTAAGTTTCTCTCTTTCGTGATGTGTTATCCCATTGGTATCATTGAAAACTCTCTGATGCTAAAGGTGTGAACTATGTCTCGAACTTTTTAAGTCCCTCGAACGGATTCAGTTCTCATGTTCACTTTGGTCAGCTGTACCTTGATAGTTTTCACACGGTCCCGATACCGGAATTATACCCAAGCGCCACTCAAGTTGCACCAAATATGTTTTCTTGTCCGGACTGTTTCACTGACGTTCTACGCAAAACAGCATAATGTCACAGTTTACCGATAAAAGCGCATTTAAACGCCTGGGACCTGTTTCTCGAAAGCCCCGGAAAGCTTCGGGCCCGAAAAGCCATTTTTAGTTAATCGTTATTTAAAGACAGAGAGGTATACACACTTGAAACTTCTTGTACGGAAAGGAACATCTGTTAATACTACGATTATGTGAAAAGAACAGCTCTGTAATCATGAGGTTTGAGATTTTGCTCCGGCTTTCCGGGTGCGAAAACCTTTCGGGACCTTCGAGAAACGGGCCCAAGAAGTGAAAAATACTCGGATAGTTTTTGATTTCAGCCCATGGTCTGTGTGCATCCTCCGCTGCACAAAAAGAGCGGGTAAGCCTTCCACCAACCGAGCCATTGGGTACTTGGGGTATGTATTTTCAAAATGATTTCATTTATCTTTATATCACCTATTGTAACTCTACATGGTCGTCTACATACGTAACTAACTTAAATAGAATTTATTGTTTGCAAAAACGGCCTGTGCGAGCTATTACCAATTCAGATTATAGAGCACATTCTCCTTTATTCTCCAAATTAGGAATTTTAGACATTTATCAAATCAACACGTTTCAAATAGCTAAATTTATGCACTGTTATTATAACAACCTGTTGCCTCCATTGTTTTTCAACTTGTTTTTTGTTAATTGTCAAATTCATGACTATAGCACCAGAACAGCCAATAATTATCGCGTGCAACATTGCCGGACTAATCTAAAAAAGTTCACAATTTTTTACCAAGGTCCAAAGATCTGGAATTCCCTTCCTCAGTACAATCACTTCATTGTCAAGTGTTCCCAATTTTAAGAAAAAAACTGCTAGAGTTTTTAGTAAAATAATTACTGAACTGGCAAAGCCGCACGCTGTTGCACTATTTATGTAACCGTATTGTTACGTACGAGGTGGCCTCAACTAAAAGCCTGATGGTTTCTAGAGGTCACCTCGCCTCACATTAAAATATTTATAAATACTGTACATTAAGTAAAAAGGCAAATAAACAGAATGAATGAATGAATGAATGAATGAATGAATGAATGAATGAATGAATGAAACAGAATGAATGAATTTCATAAATCTGAATCACCAGTGATTTTTGTTGTACTAAGTTAATCTTTTTAAAACTTCTACGAAAGTTTATGTGCAAAATAATGTGTATTCCTAGATTATATTTAGTTTAAGACAACAAGTCCAAGTTATTACAGTGGTAGAATTAAGTAATCCATCTGTTATAGTTAAATTAGTTCATTAATATATGGGACTCTTCTTAGAAAAGCTCAATAGAGTTTGCAAGGCCTCCAGCCATTACATTATTCATATTGTTATCATCTGTAGTAGATTTATGTCAATTTGTGTAAATAAATTATAACGGTCAAATTAAATAAAAGTTCTAATACCTGACGGGGAATCTTTGGCTCAGGGTAATAGCGAATAGTGAGCAAGTGCAGCAAGGCCTCTAGAGAAGGTAACCAGTCATGTCGCTCAAGAGTCATGTCGCCCGAGGTCACCTCGCCCGAGACTACAGCCAGGTTTCCAGAAAGTTTAAGTCGTGTCGCTCGAAATGTTGAGTGATTTCGCCTACTGGAAATTATGGTCCGCAGTTCGAACGTTTCAGTGTAAACGTTTGTTTGAAACAGATCTATTAAGTATTTATAAATTGATTCGAATACGGTGAGATAATAGTACGCTGGGCAAAACTGTTCTGGATCGACGTCTTATGGCCAAGAATTAAAACAAACGAAGTGACAAACATAATTTTGTGATTGTCTTAAACTTAACTAAATTCCACACATGGAAATATATTTTTATATGGATTACGCAAGAAAGGCCTGCGTCACACCTTGTCCAAATTTGGTAACTAAGTCACAAAGTATGCAAAATCACTTGATTTCTGAGGGAAAGAGTCACATTGGGAGTGTTGTTTTGCGAAGAAACTCCTTACGTGCTAGTGGATTTTTTGGTCAAGATTTTGACAAGAAATACGATACTGTCTTCAGAAACTGTCTTGCCACAAGATCGGTCTTTCACCTGTTTTGAAGATGGCTGCCGTTAGCCCGCGCTTCGTACGAGCCACAATTCCACAAAATACTGGTGTGTTAAAGCGTTGTCGGCCAAAAACCTCAGACACTGCTATTTGTGCTTTTAGGAACGTTTCCGGACCTGTCTCTGGGTTCATCTACCAGGAGCATGCCATTTTCTCGCGTTTTCTTGCTTAACAGCTTGAAATAACTTTGTTTGCTTTGCCTTGTGGCCCTTCAGTGGTAGCATCACAACTTGAATATTTGATTCTCTAAACCGCTGATGTATCACAGGATTATAGTACTGTTTAGATGGATTATTGCTTCTTCCTCAGGTCATCCTGTCAAATTCATGGAAAAAAATCCATAAACACTTAACGATGTTCTTCGCACAAAAACACTGGTCTAACACTGCGATGTTTATGTAAACCATAACTATTAATGTCGCAATTTTCCGTACTTTTGTGATTCAGTCCGCAAATCTAGATAAGCAGTGAATCAAGTTTTCGTCGAGGGATCAATATGAAAAAAACTTTCCATGTGTGGAATTTAACAAGGTTTAAGACAATCAAAAAATTATTTGCATCGCTTTGCTTGTTTTAATGTTTTCTCGCAAAACGTCGATCCAGAACAGTTTTGTCCAGCGTACTATATTATGTTTCTTTTTAAATATGCCTAAGAAAGTCCTAAAATCGTGCAAAACCTGAGATCTTGTTTGAGGCGTACTCTTCTCAGTTCGCGAAGAGTTTTGCCTTTAGGTTTCATCGATTTAAGATGACGACATGGCAACAAGGGCGCCTTGTCAAGTGCGACTTATATTTTACTAGTTGCAGGTTTTTCCTTGCTTTGTTTTATGCCGGCTTTCCTCGTCATTTGTTACCGTTCACTTCGCCAGTTAGTTTGTTTCGCTTGTCTTCCTGTTGTGCACCTTGGCCTCTCGCTATCTCGCTGCCTCTCTTAGTTGTTTTCACTGTTTCCCTTTCTATATTTTTCGTTTTGCTTCTTTCGTTGCTGCATATTTGCCGTTTGCGTACTTTTCTTACCGTCCCGGCAGATTTTGTATTTCGTTTTATATCCCGCTCGTTATCTTTCACGTGCTTGTACACGGCTTTGTTACGTTCCGCCCGGAATGTGGGCTGAAAAGCGAAGGAGATTTTATTACACTTTACTTCCGAGAGTGCCATTAACAGGGCTGAGAAGCCAAGAAGGTCTTTTAACTTGGGCTGAGTAGCTAAAAAGGTCTTTTACACTGTATTTCCCAAAGTATTAGTTGAGCTGAAAAGCCAAGGAGACCTGTTAAGTTGGGCTGAGAAGCCAAGAAGATTTTATTACAATTTCTTTCCCTGATGTGTGTTGCCAGGGCTGACAAGCTAAGAAGGTCTCTTAAATTGGGCTGAGAAGCTGAAAAGGTCTTTTTAAATTGCATTGCTCAGAGTATGAGTTGGGCTGGGAAGCCGAGAAGACCTGTTAAGTTGGGCTGACAAGCCAATGACGCCTTATTATTTTGTATGCTGGGTTGAGAAGCCAAGAAGATTTTTATTACATTTTATTCCCCGATGTGCGTTAGCAGGGCTGAGAAGCCAGGAAGGCTTTGTTATGTTTATATTTCCCAGTGTGTTATATAAACCCTTTTGTTTCATTATTTATCTTTTATATGTTTACTGGGCTAAGGTCCTAAATTTCTTTCTTCTGCCCTTGGTAGCCTGAAAGGGTGTCTAATGCCCTAGCCGGATTAATGGCGCTCAGGCTACCATCCCTTGGGTGGTTTCTTTTTATTATTCTTTTTCTCTTCCTTGCCCTTTTGTTTTATTATGTTCTCCCAAAGGATGGCAGCCTATTATTCCTTATCCTCGATTTGTACTCATGATATTGTTTTCTTAGTCCCCCTTTATTTTATTATACCCTGTGTGTTATAAACCCTTTTGTTTTATTATTTATCCTTTACGGTTTACTGGGCTTGGGTCCTAAATTTCTTTGTTTTTTTTCTCCCCATGGTAGCCTGAAAAGGTGTCTAATGCCCTAGCCGGATTATTGGTGCTCAGGCTACCATTACTTGGGTGGTTTCTTTTTGTTTTTGTTTTTCTCTTCCTTGCTTTCGGTTTTATGTTTTATTATTTCGTTGTTCCTGTTTGTTCCCCCAAGGGATGGCAGCCTGTTATTCCTTATCCTCGGTTTGTACTCATGGTATTATTTTCTTAGTTCCCCTTTCCTTAATTTTTTTTTTTTCCTTACTGTTGTGATGATGTTGAATACCTTGGGGTATGCAAATGTATAAGGGCCTTTTGAGTTTTGGATTAAATTGGTTTTGGTTTGTTTAGTGAGTTTGAGTCTTTGAGGTTTGGCTTGTCTTACGTTATGGCGTTTGTTTAGGTGGGTGTTGTACGTTTGCACATTTCGTTTGACCTTCCGCGGTCGCCATTTTTCTCCAAATCTTATACGAGCAAGAAATGGACTGCTGTGAATAGTAGCTATCCGCACTCGATCTAACGGCGCTGAGTCGCGTAAAGCAGGCTGCACTTTCGTCTTCAGGCGAGAAGAGAAATACGTTGAGCAAGGCGACGAGAAGTTCACAATGTGAAGAGGCCCAATCGAGAATGAGTAAATCCATCGGAGCAATGCAGCTCATGTAGTGGAGGTTTGCCATTTCTTGTACTTCATGTAGTATGCACGAAACGTCAATCTTTTTTTTTGAAATTCAGTTGTTGTATAACAAGTATAGCCAGAAGTCAATATGGTAACTCGTATAACTAGAATAACCCGTAAGCCACACATGTCAACCATCATCCACTGGGAAATCGACGGCTTTGCTCATAGAGCACTTTGATTGTATCAAGAATAAATTAATCTTCCATGATTGTCTTCGTAGCATTTTACCACATCGATGTAATGTTTTGAGTTCAGTAAAATCGTGCCACCTTTGCTGTGTCTTGTTCCATGACTACAAAAAATCTTTCTGCCCCACTCTGCTTCCCAAAAAGCTTTTGTTTTTTACATCACTGTATGTGTCTTGCAGAAAATAGAAATGTGCTTTTTGGCTCTATTATGAATGATTTGAAATGTGTTTAAATCATTCATAATAAAAAAAGAATTTCAAATTCCTACTTGTATTCTTTAGCATTTGTTATATCATTATTTATAGAGGTGTGAGAATACTTGATATTTGCATGTAAATGTTGGGCATAACATTTTGTCTCTTGATATATGCTAACTTTGTGTCAAATATGGAGCGTTGTAGCATTGGGAGAAAAAAAATCTTAAAGTGATAAAAAACACGAACAAGAATAAAATCGAAACGATGAATGACGAATACTAACAGAAAAATATTCCGACTAACTAAACATAGAACTAAGGTTCATTTTGACCTGATCAAGCTAATTCTCTCTCACAGAAATAAGAAGAGAGCACTTTACTGAGACAATGACTTTTTAACCCTTTCCCCCTCCCCAAAAAATTCCTCAGAATTAAATGTTCGAGTTGCGTTTTCTACAGCAACCCCAATTGCCTTATCGACCGATCATTTTTGGCAGTGCGTCAGATCATATCTGAATCTGGTTGTCGTAGGAAAGGTTTGAAAGAATGCCGTCCCAAACGGCTGAAACGTAGAGTTTGGTGTCATTTTATGCCGCTCGAGAAGATAGTTGTGTAAGTAATATATCAAACACGAGAGAGTGTTTCATCGGAATATTCAAACATCGTGAAGAGAGTTGAAAATACGACGCGCAGCGGAGTATTTTTGACAAAATTCTGAATCGAAACAAAAACTAAGGAGTAAACGGAGAAGTAAATCGACAAAATATGAATTAAGACCGGGTATCCAAACCCCTTCACGGTTATGATTCTTTGTTGTAACTTCATGAATTATTAATGAAAGATTACAAAAGAAAAAAGTTTGTGTACCACATAATGAAGGTCGTAATAAAGACCTAACTTAATTCAAAAGCCACGTTTTGTCATTCACAGACATAAAAACGTTGCCGTACAGAAGGGGATTTGGAGGGGTAAAGGTTTGACACAAATACTTCCTGTATATCAAAGCATGGCAAAGGTGGCGTAGACGTCTTCTCAATTCGATTCGTGTACAAGATCTCTGTCAACTTAGCCTGTGAACAGGCTCCCGATTGTGTTATAGGGGAAGGAAAAAACCGGTAGGTGGAAATCGCGGAGAGTGGTCCGGAGAGAAAAAAATCCCACCCCGGTAGGCTCGCTTCGCTCGCCCTATTTTATTTTATTTTTTTTCACGCTCGTCGGTAGCCTGTTCACAGACGATGCCAACTCTCCCAGATTATCCAGGAGCTAGTTCCTGGATACAAACCAAATCTTCCGTGATCCGGTCTCCTACACAGGCTGAGGTCACCTCTTATATTTTGACCAATAATTGTCGTTTTCGGGGGAAATTTTTGGAATATTTGCCGATGCATTTCTGTGGTTGAGTCGGCAAAGTTCTCCTTTTAATTTCAACGACGCTTTTAAGGTCGACAAAGTAAAACTGGCGATATACTTGAAGCGCGTGATTGGTGAAAAAAATTCTCTGTGATGCGTGATTTAACAGAAAAATTCAGCGTGATGGGGGATTGGCACCTCCCCCCACCCCCTCCTTTTTCCACCCTCTAAAAAGTACGCCCGTCCGCCATGCCGGTCACGCGAGTCTCCAATTTCTAAGACTGCTAAGATATGGTGCCCGCCAGGAGCTCCGCTATTATTCAGACTACTCACGCTGCGAATGTAATGGATACAAATTTGATTTCTATCATGACGTAAGCGACGCATACCGTGATATGTTATTCCATGGGTACCCAGACGACGATCGAATAGTATCCCATGATACATCTGGTTTAGGCTTATATTATCACTGCGTACATGACGTCATCATTCATTCCACGCTCTCGGGATGAAGCCATGGCGTGCTTTCACACACTGGATTCCGTGGCTTCTGCTTTTAAGAGTACCGAGCTAGTTTATATTCAATGCGTTTCAGAGGAGAATTTTGCCGTTACAGTGAAGGGTTTTACTTGTGTTTCGTTGGTCTGTCGAGAAATACATATAAGCTATGTGGAAAGCATGGACGAACGAAGAAGAGCTCTCGTTCCTGTGGTTGTTGTGAATTCGCCTACGGACGAATTATTCGCTGGGGTAAGAAGCCCTGTGCTGATACGAATAAGTTACAACAGTTACATTCTCCGAAGAGAAGTTCAGGGGTTTTCTGATTTTTCTTTTGACATTTCTTGTCCGCTTCTTAGCAGGCTTGTTCCGTGTTGTGCCGTTTGCTGCATGACATCTCTTGATTACGGCTCCATTGAACTATTGAAATTTACGAAGTTAAACACTCCGTTATGAAGGCTAGTTATCACTGCTGAGCATTTTGCAGTTTCGGAAAGAATAGTAACCAAAACACCTTCGAAAATAATCATTTTGACTCTAAAAGATGACCAAGCACGGGAATAAAGCGCCAAACGAACACACGCAACACTGGTAATTGCACTGGTATGTTACGAAATTTCAGTCCTCTTCGATCGCTTGAAAGGTCATAAAAATGTGGGTACTTCTCGGTACTTCTTTGCCAAAAATCATTATTATGTCTATATTTTGTGGCGTGATGCCCAAAAATCGAAGACATCAACATACTGTGCAAAGAAAAGCGAATATTCACGACCTTGTTGCGGGTCAACGAACACTTTGTGATGCGAATAGTCACAGAACACGATCAACGACAAGAACACTATAATAAGGCCGTGCTCTTAAACACTTACAAATCATTATAATCGCGTCAAAGATTTAAAGAATGCACTTTTCTAACCTTTTACTGCAATAAAAATAAGAAATAGACCGCGGAGAAAACCACGTTATTTCACGCTGAAATCCATGATAACTTCGATGTTGTGTCACGTACGTAGAAAATTGCATCATGGGATACTATCCGATCGTCGTCTGATGGGTACCGAATTGCCCTATTCCAAAGGTGCCAGCTGTATCTTATAAGAACCTTACCAGATCAGTTCTCACATTCAGTTCTCTCAGCTGTACCTTGATAGTTTTTGCAAGTGCCAGCACCGAAATTTTCTATAAACATCGAATCTTCTATCAGTTGATGGGTCACCTTACACCTAAGCCCCACTGCAGATTTCAGAATTCACCATATTCGGGTACATCTAAAAGTCTTCTGACTGTTGATTATACCACGCATTTGTTGACTCTGCTTCTTAAATTCAATAATCCGGGTTGCAAATTACACCACGAAAACAGGAGGAATGTGGTTTGATGAGCTAATGAAGCTTCAACAGCTATGGCCTTGTGTTTTTCAGTCTACGTTAAATTTGCCACGTTCTTCATTCTTTTGATAGATCATTTAATTATCTCCAGTTGTTCATATTTAGGGCAGTAAAAGTTATACGTGTTGTTCAATAGCCCGAGGTCAACACATTTTCTCCCCCTGTTGAATGTCTTTCGGTGAGCACGAAATGACAGTAATGTGATGTCAGATATCCTTACTTTTGAGTTCATAAAAATTACCTCTTATGACCATATTTCCTTGGTTTCAAGAGATCAGTTTCCTTATCACGAAGAACAGAACGGTTCAGACATCTGAGATTGTGTTCCTTCAGCAACAGCACCGAAAGTAATCATCTTCCGTGTGCGAATGAGCTCGTCACGTATCATCACAGCAGGAATATATTAGAACCTTAGCTTGAACCGTCTAATAGGAGTAGGACCTGTAAGCCAAAGAAAAAAGTATAAATTTGTTGGCGCTGTTTGTTTAATATCAAAGCAAGGACGCATTTCGATCACTCTTTTTGTTGAACCGCAGAGTTTCATTTGTTGCGTACATCTACACCAGATATGAACTTTCTGATGTACTTGGAGAACAACATGAAATTGTTTACGTTTTTGGCAACTTGCTACAGCGCGAATTTGTGAACTGGTCGGATTTCTCTGGGGCACAAACAACTTGCATTTGAAAGCAAAAAAGGGTAAATCTGCCAGATCAGTCATGTCTCCATGAAAACGGGTTACTCCGAAATTTTGCATTTTTAAAGTAGATACCCTCCTGGTAGAAAGATTCCCCATTTTAAAGATTACCCTTACCCGTTCCCTGTTCCCCGTTCCCATTCTCATTTTCCGATTCCATGTTCCGATTCCATATTCCCTGTTTTAAAGATAGCCATTTTGGGAGGAATGCATCCACTTTGAGCGAATTTATAGGGTATGCAGATCTGATGGATTTTCGTGAAATTTCGCCAGAACAGGGATAATGACAAACGAAAGGGTGTCGAAAAATTTGGATATTTAACATATTTTTCCCGTGGCGTCCATTTACGGAACCCGTCTTGTATATTTTTAGCTACTCCAACTTTGCGGATGTGGACATCTGGATAACCGATCAGAATTTCGAAAAAGCCCGACACACTTTCGTTGACTGATGCCTTGTGAACAAGACTGTGCAGCCATTTTGCTCGTGCGGCGGCATCCGAGAGCCGATAAATTCAATAGAAGAACCTCGGTCGTTTTACGCCTTACCGGCTCCTGACACTTCCTAAAAGAAAAAATCGCTTAAAGTGTATTTTTATCGTAAACTACATTTATTAAGCTTTCTTCTGATATATAGTTTGTTAGGGTTTTATTGAAACTGGCGCGCGTACGAATTTTTTCCCCAAGGACACCCGCGAAGGTGGGAAGTAACCTTAAGGACTGTTTTTACGATTTTCTGTCTCTTATTTCGTAAAAAAAGAGCTCAGTCGCACCAACTGTAGAAAACGTTCTTTGTTCCCGAACAGTAACGACCTCCCGAGAGTGTCTAGCCCCAAGGGCTAAGAAAGAACGAGGCCCTTAAAAGCGGGAATCTTTAAAATGGGGAATCTTTAAAAGCAGGAATCTTTAAAATGGGGAATCTTTAAAAGCAGGAATCTTTAAAATGGGGAATCTTTAAAAGCAGGAATCTTTAAAATGGGGAATCTTTAACAGCGGGAATCTTTAAAATGGGGAATCTTTAAAAGCGGGAATCTTTAAAAGCGGGATTCTTTAAAAGCGGGAATCTTTAAAATGGGGAATTTTTAAAAGCGGGAATCTTTAAAACGGGGAATCTTTTTTAAGCGGTAATCTTTAAAAGCGAGTGATTTCTTGACAACCACTGTTTCGCCCTTCCGTCCTTGTTCCTGGTTTTTGCGATAAAAACGGCTCAAAACGACCCTTGCCCTATCACATCTTGTTCGCCGAGATCATTTCACTTAAACTGTGGAAGACCTTCAAAGCGACCGATTCTTTCTTCTTTTAAGGAATTACAGTGAATGCAATGGTCACTTTGAAATTGCCTTCGCATGACCGCATGGCGTAGAAAGAGGTATCATGAAGCACACAATGACAAATTATACGCGAAATTCGCCGCCACATCGTTCGGACATCGAATTACGGCATTGCTGGTGTTCAGTGTCACGTCGTCCAAAATAAATCAAAATAAAAATCAAAACAGTTCAATAGATAAAGTCCAGAAACTTGAAAAGAAAGAAGGTAAATATGCAAAGACTCTCGCCAAGATTCAGGTCACAGCAAAGTTTCTTACGCAAGATATGGGGAGAAATTGTTTACCGAAATTTATAGGGATTTTTATGGAGACGCCATGCTGGTGCCCATCCGAATGGCGGTCGGAAACCAACAGAAACATTTGTCACTGAGTTTTGCTACAAAAGCGTGAATTTATCTCTCCAGGAACTCAAAAACATTTTTAAAATAATAGTTTTTCTAATACATGAACCAGGGCTGTCATTAAGGGCCGTAACCCGTAACACCTGTTACGGCTGAGTTCACTCGATGTTACGGGTGAAGATGTCGATTGATGGTACGAACATGCTACACTTACCTAATTTATTTTTAAACATTTACCTGTTGAAATAAACATAACTGTTTCATGGTGTCTTGCCTCCTTGGTTCTACTATTTATATTTTACTCTGGAGATGAACTTTCAGTTTGCTTAATCGCCCTGAATTACATTTAAACGCCATTTTAAGCAGCAAAACTTATTACGCAATGCGCTGCTCCTACCTTTTGAGAAATTCCGCCGACCGATGTAGAGTGTTGGCCAGGCTGATCGATCGTGTTTGGTCCCGCGCGTGTGTAGAGAAAGTTATGTTTTAATATGAATAAGAGAAAAGAACCCACGTCAAAACAGCCTGGGATCGACAGATTTTTTTTCTAAATCCCAACGGACCGATGGAAATGAGGAAGCTCGCAAAACAGCCGGTCGAGGCGGTCGACAAATACCAGCGATCACAGCTTCAAGTACTGCAAGTACTTCAGCAGCACGTGGGCAACCTGTAGAACCGAGTATTATGCTACAAAGAGTGGAAGAAAAATTTCCCGAGTCTAGAAATGGTAAAGCATTTCATTCTTATTACCACTGTAACGAAAAGAGCTGTTCAATGTCTGATCCAGCTTATTTGAGCTCCTCTAACGGTAAGATAGCTCGGTAATGTACAGATGTTATTATAATTTTTATTTCCGGTTTCACTCCCGTTTTTTGTATTTGACCATAATAACGAATTATTATAACTGTTAGCAAACATCAAACCATATTGCTGATTATGGACTGTCATTTTTTTTTTTTTTAAACAAGGAACACTCAATTCTGTTGGAGATATTTTATAACTTTATTCATTTGATCTCTGTAAATTAAGATGCATGAATTTGAAATTATGCACTGTGAAAAACAAACAGTACTAAAATAAGGACCACTTGCATAGGTTAGTGCGACAACCGTTATTTCACTATTTGCTGATGATGTACTATAACATATTATCACTCTGTTTTATCAGCGTTTTTGATTAGGACAGTTGCCATTTTCATGCCCTAGAAAGCAGGAAAATGCATTTCCAGGAGTTTCATGTTCAAAAAATTTCTGCGGGGGCATGCCCCCAGACCCCCCTTGATGCTCAGGTTCTTTCGAGCCTTCGGAACGTGGCCGTCGGCCACGTATTTTACCGCTACGGGTGATAACTTACATGCAACGGCTGCTTCAAAACTCAATGACAGCCCTGCATGAACTGTTCAGATAGCCAAATTCCCCGAAATAAGTCACTTTTTTAACCAACATGACAGCGCTCTTGCCCGTCATGTAAATGCCGCGTCACGCAAAAGCGTAGAAATTCAAGCGTAGTCTATTACAAAACCAATAACCACTTGGAACGAAAATTTGTATGAATATTAGTTTTCAGCTGCTCTTATACATCATGGAAGTAAAATCTCAGGAGGATCAATAGTTTTGTAGTTTGAATTTCAGCGACGTCAACCAAAACTGTGTTTTCCTTGCCATATACTTGTCGTTAAGTCGTAAGTCCTGCCATTAGCAAATGATAAGGCTAGGACAAATATCTATCGCTGCGAAACTCAATTTAAAGACGTCACAGTCCGAAGTTAAGATGAATCCAGGCGGTTCGATTCTTCGGTCGGTGTAGCGGATCTCAAAGAGTGAGAGTCGAGATTTGAACCGCTCCACTATCCCCCTAAACCGATGTGCTTTAATAGCGTGCAATATCATTACAATGAATAAATTTTACAACTGTATTTGTACCTCTTGAGTTGATACATGTGACAGAATAAAGAGCTTTCGATGCGAAACTGAGAGATTCTCGCTCACTTTTCAGTAAAGATTAACGCGATTAAATGTTCCCCATTTTATAGATTCCCGCTTTTCAAGAACCCCGTTTTAAAGGTCCCCGCTTTTAAAGATTCCCCGTGTTAAAGATTTCCGCTTTTAAAGGTTCTCTTTTGAAAGATTCTCGCTTTTAAAGATTCCCCATTTTAAAGATTCCCGCTTTTAACGATTCCCCGTTCCCCATTCCCGTTCCCCGATTCCTCGATTTCCCGTTCCCCGTTTTGAAGACAGCCACCTCAAAATCAAATGCGAGATTTTGGCTCATAAAGGTTCGTAAACAACTCGAGCCACGCCAGGAGATTATCTCGCCTTATGAAACCGCAAACCAATGGAACAACAGGACATCCTAGCGTCAATGACAATGGATCAGGATTTCCCGGGAAGAGCATCGCATTGCAACACGTTTTCTATCTCGCTGTCGCACTGAAGAGAAAGACACTCAAAACGGGCAAAATAACCAAAGGCAAAAGAACAAATGCGCGATATAAACAGTACCAAATAACATGAAACACGAGCTCCAAGATGAGCGTTTGCCGCGAAAATTTCCCTCGGCGGTTTCGTCCATTTAAGCGATTATGACAGCTTCCTGGTTTATTAACTTTATTTGAAAGT
The DNA here is from genome assembly GCF_042242905.1 of Orbicella faveolata. Lineage (NCBI taxonomy): Eukaryota > Metazoa > Cnidaria > Anthozoa > Scleractinia > Merulinidae > Orbicella > Orbicella faveolata. The sequence goes on from NW_028301565.1 coordinate 11,683,716, forward strand.
ACGTTTTTTCTGAATAACTCGGCCTCTTTTTGAGATTTTTATTATTTTTCTTTTGTAAACTTAAGATAAAATGACTGACTTAAAATTTTGTCAAATAAAAGAAAAAAAAAAGATTTTTTGTGCCCTTGAAGGTGGGAAGTAACCTTAAAACATGGGATAAAACTCTTCGTTCCGTTTCATATTTATGTTTCTACCATGGATTAGCCTGCGTAGATTGGCGGTTTAAGCATTTTTTTAAGCAAATTGAACGTGAGCGCACAAAGCGGCGAAACCGCGAGGAACCGCCTGGCTAGCCTGCGAGCAGGCTCACGTTGGAGCACAAGCTCGCGTGACGCGGCCGAGAGCGCGAAATCGAGCGGCGAAGCCGCGAGACGAGAAAGTGAGCCTGCTCTGATCCCTGCGAACTTTTTTATTTCCACCCCGGAGACCACAGAAAAGAATAAGTCAATTAATTTTCACCGCAAGTATGAACTTTGGCAGCTCAGATTTCCCGGGAAAATTGTAAATCTTTTTCATAACAACATGCAGGCGCGATATCCGTTGTTGATAAAGCTTTGCCGAAGAAAAACCGTCGAAGTCTATGTCTAGCAAGGACACACACTTGATTCCAAGTGATCTTGCTTTGGCAGTCTGGTTTTTGCTGGTAAATGGGTAAACGCCTTCGTTTTGTTTCGTTGCCCGCATGCAATCACATGCGTTTGTAATATTTAACTCTTCACATATCCAGTCGGCAACACGACAAGTAGGTCTTGATTCTTTAACATATTTTCAACTGCTATTTCCTCTGTAGCTAGTTTGAAATTCAACCAGGCATAGACTGGAAATTTGTCAAAACATCAGTAATACGCGCACTCAGTTCTAAAGTCTTCCCCGGACTTCAAATGTGGACGACTTTAAAATATTTTATTGTGAGAACGTTCGGTTAATTACCGACTCCATGGGATTCTATTAAATCGCTCCTCATCAAACATAATAGATTGAAAGTTTTCTCGTCTTTCCCGCTTTTCGACCAATGGTATTTCACTTCGCTCAGGCGAAGCAGCCTGAATGAAAAAATTACAGAGATCAAGGCAGGCTCACTTTCTTGGCACCTCTCCACCAGACTCCTTACCGCCGGATCGCTTTGCTCTTCAGCTCGCGCGCGTGACTCAAAGGTGAGCCTTTTTATTTCCGCCCCCTATTACATATTTTGACAACCCGATGACAGGTTTTGTGAATCGTGATCAGAGCACAGATCGTAATAAGAAACTTCCAGCCAACTTACCCTGGTACATTCGTCCAGTGTTTATACCGGCTCAAATAACTCAAGTTGATCTTTCAACATTCGCGCGCGCTGCATTATCAACGTCATGAAATCGAACTTGAACGAGGATCCCACCGCAGCGGAACAGGAGCAAATTGAGGTGCCATCATTTTCATAGGCGAGGACCTCATTCCATAATATTGCGGCGAAAATTCAGCTGTTTGATCATACCCAGGTATGCATTGTTATATGCATAGAAACGTGGATACGTTGTATATGCAGCATCCTCCCTGGTGGCAGAATATATTGACAGTAATTACACAACAAAGGATCGAAGTTTGTCTAGAGAAAGTTGTAAATAATACTGAAAATGAAAAATACAATGCTTTCTTTTACGTGACGGATTGTTCGCCGTAAGAAGATCGATCCAATCTTTCCATGTTATCTGCCATGATAGTAAAAACTGGAAAGGAAACGCTTTGTCGACAATCGCACAATTTGCTCACCGCGGGAAGTGAAATATTACGCCGCCATCAGCGGATATATCTGTCATCTTGACCTTGGTTACCAACTGTAACCATGCCTGATCACAGGGTAATTACAACTTTTACCTCGGTTAAATTTCTTTTGTCTTTTGCGGCATTTACCGAAGTATCAGTTGGCTTTTACACACGGAAAATGTTTACCTTGGTAAGTAAACTATGGTACCTAGGTAAACCGTTCAAGTCTTAACACAGCATTAGCAGGGAAACGTCACTGTGATACTGTAGAGGCTATCAAAACAAAACTATCCGACGCTATGGCGATGCGGTGTTTGCTCGATGACGGCGAAGGGCAAAGCCTGTCAAGGAAGGAATCGAGAGAAGTGTAAACGATAATTGTGGACCTTGTTGTTGTCCGCTCAAGATCAAATTCGGATAATTTAAACATTTCCATTCAAAACCTTTTCAAGGCCTCTAAGCGTGAAGGATTTCAAAATGACACTTTGCCAGAAATCTGAAATTGGTCTAGAAATAGAAAGATCAGACACATCATCTGATCGTGTGTGCCATGCCTGTGTACGTAAAATAAGAAAAGCTTTTGAACTTCATAATTTCATCTACTGGAGCCTGCAGAAAGTAAAGCAAGCGCGATCGAAGTCCTCAAACAACAAAAGGACATAAAACATCAGGCGGCAATTCCATTGCTGAGAAGTTCAGCGATATTATTTCAAAAAATCTGGTCGTCGATGATAACAGCGAAATAACGATACTGGTTCTCGTAGACGACAATTCTTGTCTGGTGAGCGCAAACAGTGAAACACGGTAAAAATCATGTTTTGGCATAGCGTGTTGGGAAAACGGCCATCACATCTCTCCCGTGAGGTAAATTGTTTGCGGTTGTTTCTTGCTTGTGTTTGGAAGTTAACAATTTCGCGATATTTGCCAAGGATATTCAGGCGCGATAACGCTTGCGACAACGCATTCTCAATTTTCTCTTTACACGTCAATTGTAATCATTGTTGTTCCTTGGAGCTGTCCCTTGAGAGATTAGCGAAAATTTTGATTGATGGGTTAACCATCTGATCCAATGGCAATGGCCAGTGCGCCGGCGTACTGGACTAACAAAAAGTGCCGGTCATCCGAGGCTCCTTGCGGCTTGGCTATCTTAAAACAGGGAACGGGGAATCGGGGAATCGGGGAATCGGGGAATCGGAGAATCGGGGAATCGGGGAATCGGGGAATCGGGGAATCGGAGAATCGGGGAATCGGGGAATCGGGGAATCGGGGAATCGGGGAATCGGGGAATCGGGGAATCGGGGAATCGGGGAATCGGGGAATCGGGGAATCGGGGAATCGGGGAATCGGGGAATCGGGGAATCGGGGAATCGGGGAATCGGGGAATCGGGGAATCGGGGAATCGGGGAATCGGGGAATCGGGGAATCGGGGAATCGGGGAATCGGGGAATCGGGGAATCGGGGAATCGGGGAATCGGGGAATCGGGGAATCGGGGAATCGGGGAATCGGGGAATGGGAATGGAGAACCGGGGAATGGGAACGGGGAACGGGGAACGGGGAACGGGGAACGGGGAACGGGGAACGGGGAACGGGGAACGGGGAATCTTTAAAATGAGGAATCTATAAAAGCGGGAATCTTTAAAATGGGGAATCTTTAAAAGCGGGAATCTTTAAAATGGGGAATCTTTAAAAGCGGGAATCTTTAAAATGGGGAATCTTTAAAAGCGGGAATCTTTAAAATGGGGAATTCCCCATTTTAAAGATTCCCCGTTCCCCGTTCCCCATTCCCCATTCTCCATTCCCCATTCCCATTCTCCATTCCCATTCTCCATTCCCCATTCCCATTCTCCATTCCCATTCCCCATTCCCATTCCCTGATTCCCCGTTCCCCATTCCCCGTTCCTCGTTTTAAAGATAGCCTTGCAGCTTCGCCGCTAGTTAGGGACTTTAAGCAACGACAACGCGGACGGCGACGGGAACGCGATAAGATCAAGGAAAAGCCAAGAGGTCCACAGCGCATGATTGGCGGGAAACAGGTTGACGT